>NW_027254156.1:0-8246 GCF_044704955.1 Pristiophorus japonicus | reverse complement strand
CTCTCGATCTCCTGTCTCTCTCCCTCTCTCTCCTCACTCTCTCTCTCTCCCACTCTCCCCTCACTCTCTCACTGTCTCTCTATCTCTCCCCTCACTCTCTCACTGTCTCTCTCTCTCTCCATTCACTATCTCACTGTCTCTCTCTCGCTCTCTCTTTCTCTCTCTCTCACTGCCTCTCTCTCCCCTCATTCTCTCTCTCTCCGCTCACTCTCTCACTGTCTCTCTCTCCCCCTCACTCTCTCTCCATCTCCGTCACCCCTCACACTCTCACTCACTCTCTCTCTCTCTCCTCACTCTCACTCTCTCTCTGTCCCCTCACTTTATCTCTCTCTCTCTCCCCTCACTCTCTCACTGTCTCAATCTCTCCCCTCACTCTCTCTCTCTGGCTCTCTCTCCCCTGACACTCTCACTCTCTCTCTCTCCCCTCACTCTCTCCCACTGCCTCTCTTTCCCCTCACTCTGTCACTCGCTCTCTCTCTCCTCTCACGCTCTCTCTCTCCCCTCACTCTCTCTCTCTCTCTCACCCCCTCTCTCTCTCCCCTCACTCTCTCTCTCTCTCTCTCTCCTTCACTCTCTCACTGTCTCTCTCTCTCTCGCCCCTCTCTCTCTCTCTCCCTTCACTCTCTCACTGTCTCTTTCTCCCCTCACTCTCTCTCTCTCTCCCTCTCTCTCTCCCTCTCTCTCTCTTCCCTCACTCTCTCTCACTGCCTCTCTCTCCCTTCACTCTCACTCTCTCACTCTCCCCTCACTCACTCTCTCTCTCCGCTCACTCTCTCACTGCCTCTCTCTCCCCTCACTCTCTCTCTCTCCTCACTCTCACTCTCTCTCTCTCCCCTCAATCTCACTCTCTCTCTCCTCACTCTCACTCTCTCTCCCCTCACTCTATCTCTCTCTCTCTCCCCTCACTCTCTCACTGTCTCCCTCTCCCCTCACTCTCTCCCTGGCTCTCTAACCCCTGACACTCTCACTCTCTCTCTCCCCTCACTCTCTCTGTATCTCTCCCCTCACTCTGTCTATCTCTCTCTCTCTCCCCTCACTCACTCACTCACCCTCCCTCCCCTCACTCGCTCACTCTCCCCCTCTCTCTCTGTCTCTCTCTCTCAGTCTCTCTCTCTCCCCTCACTATCTTACTGTCTCTCTCTCCCTCACTCTGTCTGTCTCTCTCTCTCTCCCCTCACTCTCTCACTCATTCTCTCTCCCCACACTCTCGCACTGTCTCTCTCCCCCCTCACTCTTTCTCTCTGGCTCTCTCTCCCCTGACACTCTCACTATCTCTCTGCCCTCATTCTCTCTTACTGCCTCTCTCTCCCCTCCTTCTCACGCTCTCTCTCTCTCTTCACTCTCTCTCTCTCCCCTCACTCACTCACTGTCCTTGTCTCTCTCCTCTCACTCTCTCTCTCTCTCCTCACTCTCACTCTCTCTCTCTCTCTCCTCACTCTCACTCTCTCTCTCTCCCCTCACTTTATCTCTCTCTCTCTCCACTCACTCTCTCACTGTTTCCCTCTCCCCTCACTCTCTAACTGTCTCTCTCTCTCCCCCTCACTCTCTCTCTGGCTCTCTCTCCCCTGACACTCTCACTCTCTCTCTCTCACCTCACTCTCTCTCACTGCCTCTCTCTCCCCTCATTCTCACGCTCTCTCTCCCCTCACTCTCTCTCTCTCCCCTCACTCGCTCACTGTCTCACTCTCTCACCTCAGACTCTCACTGTCTCTCTTTCCCCTCACTCTCTCACTGTCCCTCTCTCTCTCCCCTCACTCTCTCACTGTCTCTTTCTCTCTCCCCTCACTATCTCACTGGCTCTCTCTCGCTCTCTCTTTCTCACTGCCTCTCTCTCCCCTCATTCCCTCTCTCTCCGCTCACTCTCTCACTGTCTCTCTCTCGCCCTCACTCTCTCTCCATCTCCCTCTCCCCTCACACTCTCACTCTCTCTCTCTCTCCCCTCACTCTCTCCCTCTCTCTCTCTCTCTCTAACTGGCTCTCTCTGCCCTCACTCTCACTCTCTTACTCTCCCCTCACTCTCTCTCTCTCTCCTCACTCTCACTCTCTCTCTCTCCCCTCACTCTATCTCTCTCGTTCTCCCCTCACTCTCTCACTGTCACTCTCTCCCCTCACTCTCTCACTGACTCCCTCTCCCCTCACTCTCGAACTGTCTCTCTTCCCTCACTCTGTCACTGTCTCTCTCTCCCCTCAATCTCTCACTGTCTCTCTCTCTCCCCATCACTCTCTCTCTCTATCTCCCTCTCCCCTCAAATCTCACTCTCTCTCTCCCCTCTCTCACTCTCTCACTCTCTCACTCTCCCCTCTCTCTCTTTCTCTCTCTCCCCTCACTCTCTCACTGTCTCTCTCTCTCTCCCTTCACTCTCTCACTGTCTCTCTCTCTCCCCTCACTATCTCACTGTCTCTCTCTCGCTCTCGCTTTCTCTCTCTCTCTCACTGCCTCTCTCTCCCCTCATTCTCTCTCTCTCCGCTCACTCTCTCACTGTCTCTCTCTCCCCATCACTCTCTCTCCATCTCTCTCTCTCTCTCTCTCTCTCTCTCAGTGCCTCTCTCTCCCCTTACTCTCACTCTCTTACTCTCCCCTCACTTCTCTCTCTCTCTCCTCACTCTCACTCTCTCTCTCTCTCCTCACTCTCACTCTCTCTCTCTCCCCTCACTCTATCTCTCTCTCTCTCTCTCGTCATTCTCTCACTGTCTCTCTCTCCCCCTCTCTCTCTCTCACTTTCTCTCACTGCCTCTCTCTCCCCTCATTCTCACTCTCTCTCTCTCTCCCGTCAAACTCTCTCTCTCGCCTCACTCTCACACTGTCTCACTCTCTCCCCTAACTCTCTCACAGTCTCACTCTCTCTCTCCCCTCACTCTCTCACTGCCTCCCTCTCTCCCCTCACTATCTCACTGTCTCTCTCTCTCGCCCCCTCGCTCTCTCTCTCCCTCTCTCTCCCCTCACTCTCTCACTGTCTCTCTCTCTCCCGTCACTATCACTTTCTCTCTCCCCTCGCTCTCTCACTGTCTCTCTCTCTCTCCCTCACTCTCTCTCTTTCTCTCTCCCCTCACTCTCTCACTGTCTCTCTCTCTCCCCTCACTCTCTTCTCTCTCCCCTCACTCTCTCACTGTCTGTCTCTCTCACTCTCTCTCTCTCTCTCTCTATCTCCCCTCACTCTCTCTCTGCCTCTCTCCCCTCACTCTCTCAATCTCTCTCTCTCCCCTCACTATCTCACTGTCTCTCTCTCTCCCCTCGCTCTCTCTCTCACTCTCCCCTCACTCTCTCACTGTCTATCTCTCTCACAGTCTCACTCTCTCTCTCTCCCCTCACTCTCTCTCTGCCTCTCTCCCTCACTCTCTCACTCTCTCTCTCTCCCCTCACTATCTCACTATCTGTCTCTCTCCCCTCACTCCCTCCCTCTCTCTCTCACTGTCTATCTCTCTCACACTCTCACTCTTTCTCTCTCCCCTCACTCTCTCTCTGCCTCTCTCTCCTCACTCTCCCACTCTCTCACTCTCCCCTCACTATCTCACTATCTGTCTCTCTCCCCTCACTCACTCCCTCTCTCTCTCCCCTCACTCGCTGTCTCTCTCTCCGCTCACTCGCTCTCTCTCTTCCCCTCACTCTATCTCTCTCTCTCCCCTCACTCTGTCGGTCTCTCTCTCTCTCTCTCTCCCCCCACTCTCGCACTGTCTCTCTCCCCCCTCACTCTCTCTCTCTGGCTCTCTCTCCCCTGACACTCTCATTGTCGCTCTCTCCCCTCAATCTCTCTCTCTCTGGCTCTCTCTCCCCTGACACTCTCACTCGCACTCTCTCCCCTAACTCTCTCTTACTGCCTCTCTCTCCATTCACTCTGTCACTCGCTCTCTCTCTCTCCCCTCACTCTCTCTCTCTCTCTCTCCCCCTCTCTCTCTCTCACTGCCTCTCTCTCCCCCCATTCTCACTCTCTCTCTCTCCCCTCACTCTCTCTCTTTCCCCTCACTCTCTCTCTCTCCCCTCACTCTCTCTCTCATAGAAACATAGAAACATAGAAACATAGAAACATAGAAAATAGGTGCAGGAGGAGGCCATTCAGCCCTTCTAGCCTGCACCGCCATTCAATGAGTTCATGGCTGAACATGCAACTTCAGTACCCCATTCCTGCTTTCTCACCATACCCTTCATCTAACTCCTTTTTGAATATATTTAGTGAATTGGCCTCAACAACTTTCTGTGGTAGAGAATTCCACAGGTTCACCACTCTCTGGGTGAAGAAATTCCTCCTCATCTCGGTCCTAAATGGCTTACCCCTTATCCTTAGACTGTGACCTCTGGTTCTGGACTTCCCCAACATTGGGAACATTCTTCCTGCATCTAACCTGTCTAACCCCGTCAGAATTTTAAACGTTTCTATGAGGTCCCCTCTCATTCTTCTGAACTCCAGTGAATACAAGCCCAGTTGATCCAGTCTTTCTTGAAAGGTCAGTCCCGCCATCCCGGGAATCAGTCTGGTGAACCTTCGCTGCACTCCCTCAATAGCAAGAATGTCCTTCCTCAGGTTAGGAGACCAAAACTGTACACAATACTCCAGGTGTGGCCTCACCAAGGCCCTGTACAATTGTAGCAACACCTCCCTGCCCTTGTACTCAAATCCCCTCGCTATGAAGGCCAACATGCCATTTGCTTTCTTAACCGCCTGCTGTACCTGCATGCCAACCTTCAATGACTGATGTACCATGACACCCAGGTCTCTTTGCACCTCCCCTTTTCCTAATCTGTCACCATTCAGATAATAGTCTGTCTCTCTGTTTTTACCACCAAAGTGGATAACCTCACATTTATCCACATTATACTTCATCTGCCATGCATTTGCTCACTCACCTAACCTATCCAAGTCGCTCTGCAGCCTCATAGAATCCTCCTTGCAGCTCACACTGCCACCCAACTTAGTGTCATCCGCAAATTTGGAGATACTACATTTAATCCCCTCGTCTAAATCATTAATGTACAGTGTAAACAGCTGGGGCCCCAGCACAGAACCTTGCGGTACCCCACTAGTCACTGCCTGCCATTCTGAAAAGTCCCCATTTACTCCTACTCTTTGCTTCCTGTCTGACAACCAGTTCTCAATCCATGTCAGCACACTACCCCCAATCCCATGTGCTTTAACTTTGCACATTAATCTCTTGTGTGGGACCTTGTCGAAAGCCTTCTGAAAGTCCAAATATACCACATCAACTGGTTCTCCCTTGTCCACTCTACTGGAAACATCCTCAAAAAATTCCAGAAGATTTGTCAAGCATGATTTCCCTTTCACAAATCCATGCTGACTTGGACCTATCATGTCACCTCTTTCCAAATGCACTGCTATGACATCCTTAATAATTGATTCCATCATTTTACCCACTGCCGATGTCAGGCTGACCGGTCTGTAATTCACTGTTTTCTCTCTCCCTCCTTTTTTAAAAAGTGGAGTTACATTGGCTACCCTCCACTCCATAGGAACTGATCCAGAGTCAATGGAATGTTGGAAAATGACTGTCAATGCATCCACTATTTCCAAGGCCACCTCCTTAAGTACTCTGGGATGCAGTCCATCAGGCCCTGGGGATTTATCGGCCTTCAATCCCATCAATTTCCCCAACACAATTTCCCGACGAATAAGGATTTCCCTCAGTTCCTCCTCCTTACTAGACCCTCCGACCCCTTTTATATCCGGAAGGTTGTTTGTGTCCTCCTCAGTGAATACCGAACCAAAGTACTTGTTCAATTTGTCCGCCATTTCTTTGTTCCCCGTTCTGACTTCCCCTGATTCTGACTGCAGGGGACCTACGTTTGTCTTTACTAACCTTTTTCTCTTTACATATCTATAGAAACTTTTGCAATCCGTCTTAATGTTCCCTGCAAGTTTCTTCTCGTACTCCATTTTCCCTGCCCTAATCAAACCCTTTGTCCTCCTCTGCTGAGTTCTAAATTTCTCCCAGTCCCCGGGTTCGCTGCTATTTCTGGCCAATTTGTATGCCACTTCCTTGGCTTTAATGCTATCCCTGATTTCCCTTGATAGCCACGGTTGAGCCACCTTCCCTTTTTTATTTTTACGCCAGACAGGAATGTACAATTGTTGGAGTTCATCCATGCGGTCTCTAAATGTCTGCCATTGCCCATCCACAGTCAACCCCTTCAGTATAATTCGCCAATCTATCCTAGCCAATTCACGCCTCATACCTTCAAAGTTACCCTTCTTTAAGTTCTGGACCATGGTCTCTGAATTAACTATTTCATTCTCCATCCTAATGCAGAATTCCACCATATTATGGTCACTCTTCCCCAAGGGGCCTCGCACAACGAGATTGCTAATTAATCCTCTCTCATTACACAACACCCAGTCTAAGATGGCCTCCCCCCTAGTTGGTTCCTCGACATATTGGTCTAGAAAACCATCCCTTATGCACTCCAGGAAATCCTCCTCTACCGTATTGCTTCCAGTTTGGTTAACCCAATCTATGTGCATATTAAAGTCACCCATTATAACTGCTGCACTTTTATTGCACGCACCCCTAATTTCATGTTTGATGCCCTCCCCAACATCACTACTACTGTTTGGAGGTCTGTACACAACTCCCACTAACGTTTTTTGTCCTTTGGTATTCTGCAGCTCTACCCGTATAGATTCCACATCATCCAAGCTAATGTCCTTCCGAACTATTGCCTTAATTTGCTCCTTAACCAGCAATGCTACCCCACCTCCTTTTCCTTTTATTCTATCTTTCCTGAATGTTGAATACCCCTGGATGTTGAGTTCCCAGCCCTGATCATCCTGGAGCCACGTCTCCGTAATCCCAATCACATCATATTTGTTAACATCTATTTGCACAGTTAATTCATCCACTTTATTGCGGATACTCCTTGCATTAAGACACAAAGCCTTCAGGCTTGTTCTTTTAACACCCTTTGTCCTTTTAGAATTTTGCTGTACAGTGGCCCTTTTTGTTCTTTGCCTTGGGTTTCTCTGCCCTCCACTTTTCCTCATCTCCTTTCTGTCTTTTGCTTTTGCCTCATTTTTGTTTCCCTCTGTCTCCCTGCATTGGTTCCCATCCCCCTGCCATATCAGTTTAAATCCTCCCCAACAGCACTAGCAAACACTCCCCCTAGGACATTCTCTCTCTCTCTCTGTCTCTCTCGCTCTCTCTCTCTCACTGCCTCTCTCTCTTCTCATTCTCATTCGCTCTCTCTTCCCTCACTCTCTCTCTCTCCCCTCAATCTCTCACTGTCTCACTCTCTCCCCTCACTCTCTCACTGTCTCTCTCTCTCCCCTCCCTCTCTCACTGTCTCTCTCTCGCCTCACTCTCTCACTGTCTCTCTCTCTCTCTCCCCTCGCTCTCTCACTGTCTCTCTCTCCCCTCACTCTCACTCTCTCTCTCCCCTCAGTCTCGCTCTCTCTCGCTCTCCTCTCACTCTCTCTCACTGCCTCTCTCTCACCTCACTCTGTCACTCACTCTCTCTCCCCTCATTCTCTCTCTCTCTCTGTCTCTCTCGCTCTCTCTCTCTCACTGCCACTCTCTCTCCCCATTCTCATTCTCTCCCTCTCCCCTCACTCTCTCTCTCTCCCCTCACTCTCTCACTGTCTCACTCTCTCCCCTCACTCTCTCACTGTCTCTCTCTCTCCCCTCACTCTATCACTGACTCTCTCTCCCCTCACTCTCTCACTGTCTCTCTCTCTTCTCTCTCTCTCCCCTCGCTCTCTCATTTTCTCTCGCTCTCCCCTCACTCTCACTCTATCTCTCCTCACTCTCTCACTGTCTCTCTCTCCCCTCGCTCGCTGACTGTCTCTCTCTCTCCCCTCACTCTCTCCCACTCTCTCTCTCTCCTCACTCTCTCACTGTCTCTCTCTCCCCTCACTCTCTGACTGTCTCTCTCACTCCCCTCACTCTCTCTTTCTCTCTGTCCCCTCACTCTCTCACTGTCTCTCTCTCCCCTCGCTTTCTGACTATCTCTCTCTCTCTCCCCTTGCTCTCTGACTGTCTCTCTCTCTCCCCTCACTCTCTCTCACTCTCTCTCTCTCCTCACTCTCTCACTGTCTCTTTCTCCCCTCACTCTCTCACTGTGCCTCTCTCACTCTCCTCACTCTCTCACTGTCTCTTTCTCCCCTCACTCTCTCACTGTCTCTCTCTCCCCTCACTCTCTCTCTCTCTCGCCTCAATCTCTCACTGTTTCTCTCTCTCCCCTCACTATGTCTCTCTCTCCCTCTCTCTCTCTCCCCTCTCTCTCTCTCTCTCTCTCGCTCCCC
>NW_027254154.1:0-8261 GCF_044704955.1 Pristiophorus japonicus | reverse complement strand
GTCCATCCGCCGGGCCCTGCTGGAGCAAAGGGTGAGGGTCAGGGGTCGGGGGTGTCCATCCGCCGGGCCCTGCTGGAGCAAAGGGTGAGGGTCAGGGGTCGGGGGTGTCCATCCGCCGGGCCTGCTGGAGCAAAGGGTAATGGGAGGGGGGGGGGGAAGAGAATGTGGCGGGGGGGGAATGAACGGGGGAGGGAGTGAGGGGGGAGGGAGGAGTCAGGATCGAGTTCGGGTCGGAGGCCATGGTTCGGGGGGCCTGAGTTTTGCTGTTCTCTGTCCCACAGATCGAGAGGGAGATCAGGGCTGGGGTTAGGGTCTGCGGGATAGGGGCTGGGGCTTACCATGTGGACAGTAACTCCTCTCTAGGAGAAGATCAGGGTCGGGGCTTAGGGGTTAGAGGTTGGGGTTGGGATTTGGGGTCGGGGTTACGATGCAGGCAATAACTCCCCTGTTGTATCCCACAGATTGAGGAGATGTTGGCTGGGGTCGGGGTTCAGGGGTCGGAGCAGGAGTCAGGCTCGGGGGTCACGGTGAGGCACTAACGCCCGATCCTCTTGTGTCCCACAGATTGAGGAGGAGATGTTGGTTGTGGTCTGGGTTAGGTCGGGGGGGCGAGCTCGGTGTCGGGGGGCGAGCTCTGGGTCAGGGGCAGGCTCGGGGTCAGGGGGCGAACTCGGGGGCAGGAGTCAGGCTCGGGGTCACGGTGCGGCACTAATGCCCGATCCTCTTGTGTCCCACAGATTGAGGAGGAGATGTTGGCTGGGGTCGGGGTTCAGGGGTCGGGGCAGGAGTCAGGCTCGGGGTCACGGTGAGGCACTAACGCCCGATCCTCTTGTGTCCCACAGATTGAGGAGGAGATGTTGTCTCTGCAGAGCGACCGGTCGGAGCGTATTCGGAGCCTGTTGGAGCGGCAGGCTCGGGAGATCGAAGCCTTTGACTCGGAGAGTATGCGTCTGGGTTTCAGTAACATAGGGCTGAGCGGCCTATCTCCGGCGTCCGCCTTCACCCACTCCTACCAGGTGCCCAACCCGGGCTGGGTCTCCCGGCCCCCGGCCCGGGCCGGCTCCCACTGGGGCCATGGGGGGATCCCGGGCCCAGGCCCCGGCTCGGGGACTCCGCAGGCCTGGCGACAACCTATGGTCCTGGGCCCGGGGGCCTGGGCTCACCCAGCATCCATCCCCAGCTCACGGGGCAGCGGCCTGGCTCTCCGCAACAGCCCCCAGGCCCTCCGTCGCACGGCCTCCGGGGGGCAGGCTGAGCCTGGGATCAGCAGGAGCACCAGTGTCACATCGCAGATCTCCAACGGCTCACACCTGTCCTACTCCTGACCCCCGACCCTTCCCCTCCCTGTCCCATCGCTCAGCCCAACCCCTGCCCTTCCCTCCCCGCCCGCCCTGTCCTACTCCTGACCCCCGACCCTTCCCCTCTTTGTCCCATCGCTCAGCCCAACCCCTGCCCTTCCCTCCCCGCCCGCCCTACTCCTGACCCCCGACCCTTCCCCTCCTTGTCCCATCGCTCAGCCCAACCCCTGCCCTTCTCTCCTCGCCCGCCCTACTCCTGACCCCCGACCCTTCCCCTCCCTGTCCCATCGCTCAGCCCAACCCCTGCCCTTCCCTCCCCGCCCGCCATGTCCTACTCCTGACCCCCGACCCTTCCCCTCCCTGTCCCATCGCTCAGCCCAACACCTCCTCTCCCCGCCCGCCCTGTCCTACTCCTGACCCCCGACCCTTCCCCTCCGTCCCGACCCTTCCCCTCCCTGTCCCATCGCTCAGCCCAACCCCTGCCCTTCCCTCCCCACCCGCCCTGTCCTACTCCTGACCCCCGACCCTTCCCCTCCTTGTCCCATCGCTCAGCCCAACACCTCCTCTCCCCGCCCGCCCTGTCCTACTCATGACCCCCGACCCTTCCCCTCCCTGTCCCATCGCTCAGCCCAACCCCTGCCCTTCCCTCCCCGCCCGCCCTGTCCTACTCCTGACCCCCGACCCTTCCCCTCCCTGTCCCATCGCTCAGCCCAACCCCTGCCCTTCTCTCCCCGCCCGCCCGCCCGCCCTGTCCTACTCCTGACCCCCGACCCTTCCCCTCCCTGACCCATCGCTCAGCCCAACCCCTGCCCTTCCCTCTTCGCCCGCCCTGTCCTACTCCTGACCCCCGACCCTTCCCCTCCGTCCCGACCCTTCCCCTCCCTGTCCCATCGCTCAGCCCAACACCTCCTCTTCCCGCCCGCCCTGTCCTACTCCTGACCCCCGACCCTTCCCCTCCGTCCCGACCCTTCCCCTCCCTGTCCCATCGCTCAGCCCAACACCTCCTCTCCCCGCCCGCCCTGTCCTACTCCTGACCCCCGACCCTTCCCCTCCGTCCCGACCCTTCCCCTCCCTGTCCCATCGCTCAGCCCAACACCTCCTCTTCCCGCCCGCCCTGTCCTACTCCTGACCCCCGACCCTTCCCCTCCGTCCCGACCCTTCCCCTCCCTGTCCCATCGCTCAGCCCAACACCTCCTCTCCCCGCCCGCCCTGTCCTACTCCTGACCCCCGACCCTTCCCCTCCTTGTCCCATCGCTCAGCCCAACCCCTGCCCTTCCCTCCCCACCCGCCCTGTCCTACTCCTGACCCCCGACCCTTCCCCTCCCTGTCCCATCGATCAGCCCAACACCTCCTCTCCCCGCCCACCCTGTCCTACTCCTGACCCCCGACCCTTCCCCTCCCTGTCCCATCGATCAGCCCAACACCTCCTCTCCCCGCCCGCCCTGTCCTACTCCTGACCCCCGACCCTTCCCCTCCCTGTCCCATCGCTCAGCCCAACCCCTGCCCTGCCCTCCTCGCCCACCCTGTCCTACTCCTGACCCCCGACCCTTCCCCCCCTTGTCCCATCGCTCAGCCCAACACCTCCTCTCCCCGCCCGCCCTGTCCTACTCCTGACCCCCGACCCTTCCCCTCCCTGTCCCATCGCTCAGCCCAACCCCTGCCCTTCCCTCCCCACCCGCCCTGTCCTACTCCTGACCCCCGACACTTCCCCTCCCTGTCCCATCGCTCAGCCCAACCCCTGCCCTTCCCTCCCCGCCCTGTCCTACTCCTGACCCCCCGACCCTTCCCCTCCTGACCTCACTGACCCGTCCCTTCTGCGGTTTTTTAATGATCCCCGGACCCATCCTGTGCCATAAACCCCCTCCCCTTCCAATCCCTCAGGGCAGACCCCCGGCCCGGTCACTGGGAAGCCCCCTGACCCCCCCCCCCTCACCTCCCTCTCTCTGGTCTCATGTTGCGGGTGAGGTTGGGCTAGTTTCGGACTGGCTGTGACTGACTGCTTTGTTTAAGCAATTTCCTGTTTCCTTTCACTGTCGATGTAATGATGTGTTGTATAAAGATTGACCTCTGACCCTTCTGAGTCACTCGTTTCCGTCGTAAGCTCGATCCGCGTTGTCCCGGTCGCTCAGTACTGTCCCTCCGACAGTGCGGCACTCCCTCAGTACTGTCCCTCCGACAGTGCGGCACTCCCTCAGTACTGTCCCTCCGACAGTGCGGCACTCCCTCAGTACTGCCCCTCCGACAGTGCGGGGCTCCCTCAGTACTGCCTCTCCGACAGTGCGGCACTCCCTCAGTACTGCCTCTCCGACAGTGCGGGGCTCCCTCAGTACTGCCCCTCCGACAGTGCGGCACTCCCTCAGTACTGCCTCTCCGACAGTGCGGCACTCCCTCAGTACTGTCCCTCCGACAGTGCGGCACTCCCTCAGTACTGCCTCTCCGACAGTGCGGGGCTCCCTCAGTACTGCCCCTCCGACAGTGCGGGGCTCCCTCAGTACTGCCCCTCCGACAGTGCGGGGCTCCCTCAGTACTGCCCCTCCGACAGTGCGGCGCTCCCTCAGTACTGCCCCTCCGACAGTGCGGCGCTCCCTCAGTACTGCCCCTCCGACAGTGCGGCGCTCCCTCAGTACTGCCCCTCCGACAGTGCGGCACTCCCTCAGTACTGCCCCTCCGACAGTGCGGGGCTCCCTCAGTACTGCCCCTCCGACAGTGCTGCGCTCCCTCAGTACTGCCCCTCCGACAGTGCGGGGCTCCCTCAGTACTGCCCCTCCGACAGTGCGGCACTCCCTCAGTACTGCCCCTCCGACAGTGCAGCACTCCCTCAGTACTGCCCCTCCGACAGTGCGGCACTCCCTCAGTACTGCCCCTCCGACAGTGCGGCACTCCCTCAGTACGGCACTCCCTCAGTACTGTCCCTCCGACAGTGCGGGGCTCCCTCAGTACTACCCCTCCGACAGTCTCTCCCTCAGTACTGCCCCTCTGACAGTGCGGCACTCCCTCAGTACTGCCCCTCCGACAGTGCGGCACTCCCTCAGTACTGTCCCTCCGACAGTGCGGGGCTCCCTCAGTACTACCCCTCCGATAGTCTCTCCCTCAGTACTGCCCCTCTGACAGTGCGGCACTCCCTCAGTACTGCCCCTCTGACAGTGCGGCACTCCCTCAGTACTGCCCCTCCGACAGTGCGGCACTCCCTCAGTACTACCCCTCCGACAGTCTCTCCCTCAGTACTGCCCCTCTGACAGTGCGGCACTCCCTCAGTACCGCCCCTCCGACAGTGCGGGGCTCCCTCAGTACTGCCCCTCCGACAGTGCGGCACTCCCTCAGTACTGTCCCTCCGACAGTGCGGGGCTCCCTCAGTACTGCCCCTCTGACAGTGCGGCACTCCCTCAGTACTGCCCCTCCGACTCTCTGCCAACTGGAAATAACCCAATGGGCTCCAAGCGACAACAATTTGTTTATTCCAAGAATCCAGCAATAAATTATTTACAGGATCTGGTGGAAATAAAAAGACAAAAGTGAGTGGACCGTGGGTCGGGGGCTTTGATATTCGTGCCGGTTACACCCGGGGGTCACTCCCGGTGAGCGGGGGTCGGGTCGGGTCACTCCCGGTGAGCGGGGGTCGGGTCTGGTCACTCCCGGTGAGCGGGGGTCGGGTCGGGTCACTCCTGGTGAGCGGGGGTCGGGTCACTCCCGGTGAGCGGGGGTCGGGTCGGGTCACTCCTGGTGAGCGGGGGTCGGGTCACTCCCGGTGAGCGGGGGTCGGGTCGGGTCACTCCCGGTGAGCGGGGGTCGGGTCGGGTCACTCTTGGTGAGCGGGGGTCGGGTCACTCCCGGTGAGCGGGGGTCGGGTCGGGTCATTCCCGGTGAGTGGAGGTCACTCCCTGTGCGCAGTGTCTGGTCCCGGTCACTCCCGGGGGTCGGTGTCCAGTCCGGTCACTCCCGGGGGTCGGTGCCCAGTCCGGTCACTCCCAGGGGTCAGTGTCTAGTCGGGGTCACTCCCGGGGGTCAGTGTCCAGTCCGGTCACTCCCAGGGGTCAGTGTCCAGTCCGGTCACTCCCGCTAGGAACAGCAGCCGCCCATTATTCCTGGAGCTGCTCCAGGAGGTAGACGTGATCCTGGGAGCAGACAGCAATTCGCGGCCTCTCCACTCCCTGTCGCGTGACGTCAGTGCTGTATACACCTCGCGGTAAGTTCACCACACGACCCACCGTCTGCAGGGAAAACAAACGCACCATTAGGGAAGCAGGCTGGCTGGGGGACAGCTATTGAACTGTGGAGGCAGCACAAACACAGAGCGAGACTGGGGGAGGAGCTACAGGAAACCGAACACAGACAGAGACAGCACCATCACTGCGGGAAGTCGAGGAACAGACTGTCGAGCGTTAAGTAAGATTTCTTTGTAATAAACACAACAGGTTGCTTTCAGTACAATGTACCTGGAGCCAGCGTGGGTTGTTGTGGTCACTGAGAGGGACACAGCCCCAGGGAACAGGTGAGGCAAGAGATGGGAGCCCCTGTGAACCCGAAACCCTCCCTGGGAGACCTACAATAGGAGTCGGGCATTTCACCCCTCGAACTTGCACCTCCCTCAGTACTGCCCCTCCGACAGTGCGGCACTCCCTCAGTACTGCCCCTCCGACAGTGCGGCGCTCCCTCAGTACTGCCCCTCCGACAGTGCGGCGCTCCCTCAGTACTGCCCCTCCGACAGTGCGGCGCTCCCTCAGTACTGCCCCTCCGACAGTGCGGCACTCCCTCAGTACTGCCCCTCCGACAGTGCGGGGCTCCCTCAGTACTGCCCCTCCGACAGTGCGGCGCTCCCTCAGTACTGCCCCTCCGACAGTGCGGCGCTCCCTCAGTACTGCCCCTCCGACAGTGCGGCGCTCCCTCAGTACTGCCCCTCCGACAGTGCGGCGCTCCCTCAGTACTGCCCCTCCGACAGTGCGGCGCTCCCTCAGTACTGCCCCTCCGACAGTGCGGCACTCCCTCAGTACTACCCCTCCGACAGTGCGGCACTCCCTCAGTACTGCACCACCGACAGTGCGGCACTCCCTCAGTACTGCCCCTCCGACAGTGCGGCACTCCCTCAGTACTACCCCTCCGACAGTGCGGCGCTCCCTCAGTACTGCCCCTCCGACAGTGCGGCCGGCGCTCCCTCAGTACTGCCCCTCCGACAGTCCCTCCCTCAGTACTGCCCCTCCGACAGTCCCTCCCTCAGTACTGCCCCTCCGACAGTGCGGCACTCCCTCAGTACTGCCCCTCCGACAGTGCGGCACTCCCTCAGTACTGCCCCTCCGACAGTGCGGGGCTCCCTCAGTACTGCCCCTCCGACAGTGCGGCGCTCCCTCAGTACTGCCCCTCCGACAGTGCGGCACTCCCTCAGTACTGCCCCTCCGACAGTGCGGCACTCCCTCAGTACTGCCCCTCCGACAGTGCGGGGCTCCCTCAGTACTGCCCCTCCGACAGTGCGGGGCTCCCTCAGTACTGCCCCTCCGACAGTGCGGGGCTCCCTCAGTACTGCCCCTCCGACAGTCACTCCCTCAGTACTGCCCCTCCAACAGTGCAGGGCTCCCTCAGTACTGCCCCTCCGACAGTGCGGGGCTCCCTCAGTACTGCCCCTCCGACAGTCACTCCCTCAGTACTGCCCCTCCGACAGTGCGGCACTCCCTCAGTACTGCACTGGGAGTGTCCCAGCCTTGATTTAAATGCTCAGGTCCCTGGAGTGTTACTTGAACCCACAACTCTGTGACTCAGAGACGAGTGACCCCCCCCCCCCCGCGAGACCCCTGACCCCCCCCCGCGTGACCCCTGACCCCCCGCGAGACCCCTGCCCCCCCCCCCCCCGTGAGACCCCTGACCCCCCCCCCCGCGAGACCCCTGACCCCCCCCCCCGTGAGACCCCTGACCCCCCCCCCCCGCGAGACCCCTGACCCCCCCCCCCCCCGCGAGACCCCTGACCCCCCCCCCGCGAGACCCCTGACCCCCCCCCCGCGAGACCCCTGACCCTCGCCGCACCGACTCACTCACCGACATCGAGTCCCGTTCAACAAGTCGACAGATGTTGCTCCGGGTCCCCGCAGCGATCAGGTGATCAGATCCCAGCCAATGGCAGCTGTAGGTCTGCGTGGAGGGGAGGGGCAATAGAATCAGGAAATACATCACCGTAAGTCTCAGAGAGCATACACTCTCTATCCCCCCATAACCCCCTCACCCCCACAGCCTGTTCCACTGAGATACCTGCTCCTCCATCACCCAAACTCAGGGAGAGTCTGTGCCCCGTGGGGGAGACCCGTACCCCGGGGAGAGTCCGTACCCCGGGGAGAGACCCGTACCCCGGGGAGAGTCTGTGCCCCGTGGGGGAGACCCGTACCCCGGGGAGAGTCAGTGCCCCGTGGGGGAGACCCGTACCCCGGGGAGAGTCGGTGCCCCGTGGGGGAGACCCGTACCCCGGGGAGAGACCCGCACCCCGGGGAGAGTCTGTGCCCCGTGGGGGAGAGTCGGTGCCCCGTGGGGGAGACCCGTACCCCGGGGAGAGTCGGTGCCCCGTGGGGGAGACCCGTACCCCGGGGAGAGTCGGTGCCCCGTGGGGGAGACCCGTACCCCGGGGAGAGTCAGTGCCCCGTGGGGGAGACCCGTACCCCGGGGAGAGTCGGTGCCCCGTGGGGGAGACCCGCACCCCGGGGAGAGTCAGTGCCCCGTGGGGGAGACCCGTACCCCAGGGAGAGTCGGTGTCCCGTGGGGAGACCCGTACCCCGGGGAGAGACCCGTACCCCAGGGAGAGTCGGTGCCCCGTGGGGAGAGACCCGTAACCCGGGGAGAGTCTGTGCCCCGTGGGGGAGACCCGCACCCCGGGGAGAGTCAGTGCCCCGTGGGGGAGACCCGTACCCCGGGGAGAGTCTGTGCCCCGTGGGGGAGACCCGTACCCCGGGGAGAGTCAGTGACCCGTGGGGGAGACCCGTACCCCGGGGA
>NW_027254153.1:0-8288 GCF_044704955.1 Pristiophorus japonicus | reverse complement strand
TATCCAAACCAACTCTCTCCTCGCCTCTCCCCCCACCCCCTCGCCTCTCCCCCCCCCCCCCCTCGCCTCCCCCCCCCCCCCTCGCCTCTCCCCTTCCTCCCACCCTCTCTCGCCACCTCCCTCCCTCTCCCTTGCCCAACCTTCCCTCTCTCCCTCCATCCCTCTGCCTCTCCCACCCTCAACCTTGCCTCTCCCTCACCCCCTCTTCCCTCCCTCCTTCTCACCCAACTTTCTCCCTCCCCACCCCTCCCTCGCCCCAACCTCGCCCCACCGCTCTCTCCCTCCTCCCCCCACCCCTCCCTCCCTCCCTCGCCCCACCCTCACTCGCCCCACCCTCCCTTCCTCCCCCCACCCCTCCCTCCCTACCCCTCCACCCCTCCCTCGCCCCACCCCTCCCTCCCCTCGCCCCACTCACTCGCCCCACCCTCACTCGCCCCACCCCTCCCTTCCTCCCCCCACCCCTCCCTCCCTACCCCTCCACCCCTCCCTCGCCCCACCCCTCTCTCTCCCTCGCCCCACCCCTCCCTCCCTCGCCCCACCCTCACTCGCCCCACCCCTCCCTTCCTCCCCCCACCCCTCCCTCCCTACCCCTCCACCCCTCCCTCGCCCCACCCCTCTCTCTCCCTCGCCCCACCCCTCCCTCCCTCGCCCCACCCCTCCCTACGTACCTGGGTCTGTAAAGTGGCCACCTGCCTCCCCAGATTCTTCTTGGCCTCTTCCTCCTCCTCCATCTGCTCCAACACCCCGACCTTCTCCTCCTCCAACTGTCGCAGCCTGGTGCTGAGGTGCAGCTTCTGCCGGGTCTCCTCCTGCAGCAGCTCCTGAGGGTACAGGGACATCACCACACGGTGAGAGAAAGAGAGAGAGAGAGAGAGAGAGAGAGAGAGAGAGAGAGAGAGAGAGAGAGAGAGAGAGAGAGAGAGAGAGAGAGTGGGCCTTTCCCCGACCCGACACCCCCTCCCACTGCCCCGTCAAACACTCCCAGGGCAGGTACAGGGGGTTAGATACAGAGTAAAGCTCCCTCTACACTGTCCCATCAAACACTCCCAGGGCAGGTACAGGGGGTTAGATACAGAGTAAAGCTCCCTCTACACTGCCCCATCAAACACTCCCAGGGCAGGTACAGGGGGTTAGATACAGAGTAAAGCTCCCTCTACACTGCCCCATCAAACACTCCCAGGGCAGGTACAGGGGGTTAGATACAGAGTAAAGCTCCCTCTACACTGCCCCATCAAACACTCCCAGGGCAGGTACAGGGGGTTAGATACAGAGTAAAGCTCCCTCTACACTGTCCCATCAAACACTCCCAGGGCAGGTACACGGGGTTAGATACAGAGTAAAGCTCCCTCTACACTGTCCCATCAAACACTCCCAGGGCAGGTACAGGGGGTTAGATACAGAGTAAAGCTCCCTCTACACTGTCCCATCAAACACTCCCAGGGCAGGTACAGCACGGGGTTAGATACAGAGTAAAGCTCCCTCGACACTGTCCCATCAAACACTCCCAGGGCAGGTACAGGGGGTTAGATACAGAGTAAAGCTCCCTCTACACTGTCCCCATCAAACACTCCCAGGGCAGGTACAGGGGGTTAGATACAGAGTAAAGCTCCCTCTACATTGTCCCATCAAACACTCCCAGGGCAGGTACAGGGGGTTAGATACAGAGTAAAGCTCCCTCTACACTGTCCCATCAAACACTCCCAGGGCAGGTACAGGGGGTTAGATACAGAGTAAAGCTCCCTCTACACTGTCCCGTCAAACACTCCCAGGGCAGGTACAGGGGGTAAGATACAGAGTAAAGCTCCCTCTACACTGTCCCATCAAACACTCCCAGGACAGGTACAGGGGGTTAGATACAGAGTAAAGCTCTCTCTACACTGTCCCATCAAACACTCCCAGGGCAGGTACAGGAGGTTAGATACAGAGTAAAGCTCCCTCTACACTGTCCCCATCACACACTCCCAGGGCAGGTACAGGGGGTTAGATACAGAGTAAAGCTCCCTCTACACTGTCCCCATCACACACTCCCAGGGCAGGTACAGGGGGTTAGATACAGAGTAAAGCTCCCTCTACACTGTCACATCAAACACTCCCAGGGCAGGTACAGGGGGTTAGATACAGAGTAAAGCTCCCTCTACACTGTTCCATCAAACACTCCCAGGACAGGTACAGGGGGTTACATACAAATTTGAGCCCCCAAAGTCCAGATCCACACTACCCTGTGCCAGTACTGAGGGAGTGCCGCACTGCGCTGTCGGAGGGGCAGTACTGAGGGAGTGCTGCACTGTCGGAGGGGCAGTACTGAGGGAGCGCCGCACTGCGCTGTCGGAGGGGCAGTACTGAGGGAGTGCCGTACTGCGCTGTCGGAGGGGCAGTACTGAGGGAGTGCCGCACTGCGCTGTCGGAGGGGCAGTACTGAGGGAGTGCCGCACTGTCGGAGGGGCAGTACTGAGGGAGTGCCGTACTGCGCTGTCGGAGGGGCAGTACTGAGGGAGTGCCGTACTGTCGGAGGGGCAGTACTGAGGGAGTGCCGTACTGTCGGAGGGGCAGTACTGAGGGAGTGCCGTACTGCGCTGTCGGAGGGGCAGTACTGAGGGAGTGCCGTACTGTCGGAGGGGTAGTACTGAGGGAGCGCCGTACTGTCGGAGGGGCAGTACTGAGGGAGCGCCGTACTGTCGGAGGGGCAGTACTGAGGGAGACGTACTGTAGGAGGGGCGGTACTGAGGGAGCGCCGTACTGTCGGAGGGGCAGTACTGAGGGAGCGCCGTACTGTCGGAGGGGCAGTACTGAGGGAGACGTACTGTCGGAGGGGCAGTACTGAGGGAGTGCCGTACTGTCGGAGGGGCGGTACTGAGGGAGTGCCGCACTGTCGGAGGGGCAGTACTGAGGAGAGTGCCGCACTGTCGGAGGGGCAGTACTGAGGGAGCCCCGCACTGTCGGAGGGGCAGTACTGAGGGAGTGCCGCACTGTCGGAGGGGCAGTACTGAGGGAGCGCCGTACTGTCGGAGGGGCAGTACTGAGGGAGCGCCGTACTGTCGGAGGGGCGGTACTGACAGAGCGCCGTACTGTCGGAGGAGCGGTACTGAGGGAGCGCCGTACTGTCGGAGGGGCGGTACTGAGGGAGTGCCATACTGTCGGAGGAGCGGTACTGAGGGAGTGCCGTACTGTCGGAGGGGCGGTACTGACAGAGCGCCGTACTGTCGGAGGGGCGGTACTGAGGGAGTGCCATACTGTCGGAGGGGCGGTACTGAGGGAGTGCTGCACTGTCGGAGGGGCGGTACTGAGGGAGCGCCCGCGGTTTGTGGGAGCTTGCTGTGCGCACATTTGGCTGCTGCCTTTCCCGCACTGGAACAGTGGCCACGCTTCGAAAAGAACTTTCCCAGGCCGTGAAGCGCTTTGCGACGGACTGAGTTGGTGCAGAAGTCTCGAAGACTGGATCACGCCCGCCGCATTCTGTCTCGGTGATCGGGCTGGGGGGTCCTGCGGCCCGCTTGAGAGGCCGAGGGTCCCTCCACCTACCTGGGCGTCCTGCAGGCGAGATTCCAGACTCGACACCTCCTTGGCTAGCTTGTTGGCCTTGGACTCCGTCCCTCCTAAAGCCCCCGAGGTGCTCTCCAACTCTGCCTGTCAACCGAGAGAGAGAGAGAGAGAGGAAGACAAAGGGTTAAACCGCGGGAACGGAGCAAAGCGGGAAACAACAGCTGAACGCTTGGTGGCATTAATTCCACTCGCCACTCTGACCCCTCCGCCCTTAGTGGGAGCTTGCTGTGCGCAAGTTGACTGCCACCACTCCTGCTCTGTTCCAAAGAAGCTCAACGGCACACTTGGATAATATCTCGGGTTGGAAAACTGTAACTAGTGGGGTGCGGCAGGGATCAGTGCTGGGGCCCCAGCTATTTACCGCACAAGATAAAAGTTCACGGGGTTGGGGGGTAATATATTAGCGCGGATAGAGGATTGGCTAACTGACAGAGAACAGAGGGTGGGGATAAATGGTTCATTCTCGGGTTGGCAATCAGTAACTAGTGGGGTGCCGCAGGGATCAGTGATGGGGCCCCAGCTATTTACAATCTATATTAACGACTTGGAAGAAGGGACCGAGTGTAACGTAGACAAGTTTGCTGATGATACAAAGATGGGAGGAAAAGCAATGTGTGAGGAGGACACAAAAAATCTGCAAAAGGACACAGACAGGCTCAGTGAGTGGGCATAAATTTGTCCGATGGAGTATAATGTGGGAAAGTGTGAGGTCAGGCAGTTTGGCAAAAAAAAAAAATCACAGAGCAAGTAAAAAATCACAGAGCAAGTTATTATTTAAACGGAGAAAGATTACAAAGTGCGGCAGTACAGCGGGACCTGGGGGTTACTTGTACATGAAACACAAAAGGTTAGTACGCAGGTTCAGCAAGTGATCAGGAAGGGCCAATGGTATCTTGGCCTTTATTGCAAAGGGGGATGGAGTATAAAAGCAGGGAAGTCTTGCTCCAGTTACACAGGGTATTGGTGAGGCCACACCTGGAGTACTGCGTGCACAGTTTTGCTCTCCGTATTTACCAAAGGACACACTTTTTGCTTTGGAGGCAGTTCAGAGAAGGTTCACTCGGTCGATTCCGGGGATGAGGGGGTTGACTTATGAGGAAAGGTTGAGGAGGTTGGGCCTCTACTCATTGGAGTTCAGAAGAATGAGAGGTGATCTTATCGAAAGGTATCAGATTATGAGGGGGGGGCTCGACAAGGTGGATGCAGAGAGGATGTTCCCACTGATGGGGGAGACTAGAACTAGGGGGCATGGTCTTAGAATAAGGGGCCGCCCATTTAAAACTGAGATGAGGAGGAATTTCTTCTCGTAAATCTGTGGAACTCGCTGCCTCAGAGAGCTGTGGAAGCCGGGACATTGAATATATTTAAGACAGAGATAGACAGTTCCTTAACCGATAAGGGGGGCGGGCAGGGAAGTGGAGCTGGGTCCATGATCGGATCAGGCCACGATGGTATTAAATGACGGAGCAGGGCTCGAGGGGCCGAATGGCCCACTCCTGCTCCTGTTTCTGATGTGAGCCCCGGGGAGGGGGGCGATTGGGGACACAGGGTCCCAGGGCACTGACCTGCATTCTCAACACCCGCTCGCCAATGTCGTTGCGGCCTCGCTCGCTCTCCGTCAGCCGGGACTGCAGCTCTTGAAGCTGGCTCTCTGCCTTCTTGCGTTTGTGCTCGGACTCGGCTCGCAGCCCCTGCAGGGTCTTCACCTCGTTGCCCAGTTCCTGGCTCTCGCTCTCGGTCAGCAGCTTGCTCTTTTCCAGTGTGGCCTTGGTCTGCCGGCGGGGGGGGAGGAAAGAGAGAGAGAGAGGGAGTGTGAGCGAGAGACAGAGAGAGAGAGAGGGAGTGTGAGCCAGAGACAGAGAGAGAGAGGGAGTGTGAGCCAGAGACAGAGAGAGAGAGGGAGTGTGAGCGAGAGCGTGAGCGAGAGCGCGAGAGGGAGAGTGAGCGAGAGACAGAGAGAGAGAGTGGGGGCGCGAGAGAGGGAGTGTGAGCGAGAGAGAGAGAGGGAGTGTGAGCGAGAGAGAGAGAGGGAGTGTGAGCGAGAGAGGGAGAGGGAGTGTGAGCGAGAGAGGGAGGAGTGTGAGCGAGAGAGGGAGGAGTGTGAGCGAGAGAGGGAGGAGTGTGAGCGAGAGAGGGAGGAGTGTGAGCGAGAGAGGGAGGAGTGTGAGCGAGAGAGGGAGGAGTGTGAGCGAGAGAGGGAGGAGTGTGAGCGAGAGAGGGAGGAGTGTGAGCGAGAGAGGGAGGAGTGTGAGCGAGAGAGGGAGGAGTGTGAGCGAGAGAGGGAGGAGTGTGAGCGAGAGAGGGAGGAGTGTGAGCGAGAGAGGGAGGAGTGTGAGCGAGAGAGGGAGGAGTGTGAGCGAGAGAGGGAGGAGTGTGAGCGAGAGAGGGAGGAGTGTGAGCGAGAGAGGGAGGAGTGTGAGCGAGAGAGGGAGGAGTGTGAGCGAGAGAGGGAGGAGTGTGAGCGAGAGAGGGAGGAGTGTGAGCGAGAGAGGGAGGAGTGTGAGCGAGAGAGGGAGGAGTGTGAGCGAGAGAGGGAGGAGTGTGAGCGAGAGAGGGAGGAGTGTGAGCGAGAGAGGGAGGAGTGTGAGCGAGAGAGGGAGGAGTGTGAGCGAGAGAGGGAGGAGTGTGAGCGAGAGAGGGAGGAGTGTGAGCGAGAGAGGGAGGAGTGTGAGCGAGAGAGGGAGGAGTGTGAGCGAGAGAGGGAGGAGTGTGAGCGAGAGAGCGAGGAGTGTGAGCGAGAGAGCGAGGAGTGTGAGCGAGAGAGCGAGGAGTGTGAGCGAGAGAGCGAGGAGTGTGAGCGAGAGAGAGAGAGAGAGAGGGAGTGTGAGCGAGAGACAGAGAGAGGGGGAGTGTGAGCGAGAGAGAGGGAGTGTGAGCGAGAGAGCGAGGAGTGTGAGCGAGAGAGCGAGGAGTGTGAGCGAGAGAGCGAGGAGTGTGAGCGAGAGAGCGAGGAGTGTGAGCGAGAGAGCGAGGAGTGTGAGCGAGAGAGCGAGGAGTGTGAGCGAGAGAGAGAGAGAGAGAGAGAGGGAGTGTGAGCGAGAGACAGAGAGAGGGGGAGTGTGAGCGAGAGAGAGGGAGTGTGAGCGAGAGACAGAAAGAGAGAGGGAGTGAGAGCGAGAGACAGAAAGAGAGAGGGAGGGAGTGTGAGCGAGAGAGCGGGGGCGCGAGAGAGGGAGTGTGAGCGAGAGAGAGAGAGAGGGAGTGTGAGCGAGAGACAGAGAGAGAGGGAGTGTGAGCGAGAGAGAGAGAGAGAGAGAGGGAGTGTGAGCGAGAGACAGAGAGGGAGGGCGCGAGAGAGGGAGTGTGAGCGAGAGACAGAGAGGGGGAGTGTGAGCGAGAGACAGAGAGAGAGAGAGAGAGAGGGAGTGTGAGCGAGAGACAGAGAGAGAGGGAGTGTGAGCGAGAGACAGAGAGAGAGAGAGAGAGGGAGAGTGAGCGAGAGACAGAGAGAGAGAGGGAGAGTGAGCGAGAGACAGAGAGAGAGAGGGAGTGTGAGCGAGAGACAGAGAGAGAGAGAGGGAGTGTGAGCGAGAGACAGAGAGAGAGAGGGAGTGTGAGCGAGAGACAGAGAGAGAGAGAGGGAGTGTGAGCGAGAGAGCGAGAGAGAGAGGGAGTGTGAGCGAGAGAGAGAGAGAGGGAGTGTGAGCGAGAGACAGAGAGAGAGAGAGGGAGTGTGAGCGAGAGACAGAGAGGGGGCGCGAGAGACAGAGAGAGAGAGGGAGTGTGAGCGAGAGATAAGAGAGAGAGAGAGAGAGAGAGAGAGAGAGAGAGAGAGGGAGTGTGAGCGAGAGAGAGAGAGAGAGAGAGGGGGAGTGTGAGCGAGAGAGAGAGAGAGAGAGACACGGAGGGCGCGAGAGAGAGAGAGAGAGAGAGAGAGAGACACGGAGGGCGCGAGAGAGAGAGAGAGAGAGAGAGAGAGAGAGAGAGAGGGAGTGTGAGAGAGAGAGAGAGAGAGAGAGAGAGGGAGTGTGAGCGAGAGACAGAGAGAGGGAGTGTGAGCGAGAGACAGAGAGGGAGACGGAGGGCGCGAGAGAGAGAGAGAGAGAGGGAGTGTGAGCGAGAGGGAGTGTGAGCGAGAGACAGAGAGAGAGACGGAGGGCGCGAGAGACAGAGAGAGAGGGAGTGTGAGCGAGAGAGAGAGAGAGAGAGAGAGAGAGAGAGAGCGTGAGCGAGAGCGCGAGAGGGAGAGTGAGCGAGAGACAGAGAGAGAGAGTGGGGGCGCGAGAGAGGGAGTGTGAGCGAGAGAGAGAGAGGGAGTGTGAGCAAGAGACAGAGAGAGAGAGAGGGAGTGTGAGAGAGAGAGGGAGTGTGGAGAGAGAGAGGGAGTGTGAGCGAGAGAGGGAGGAGTGTGAGCGAGAGAGCGAGGAGTGTGAGCGAGAGAGCGAGGAGTGTGAGCGAGAGAGCGAGGAGTGTGAGCGAGAGAGCGAGGAGTGTGAGCGAGAGAGCGAGGGAGTGTGAGCGAGAGCGAGGAGTGTGAGCGAGAGAGCGAGGAGTGTGAGCGAGAGAGCGGAGGTGTGAGCGAGAGAGCGAGGAGTGTGAGCGAGAGAGCGAGAGAGAGAGAGAGAGAGAGAGAGGGAGTGTGAGTGAGAGAGAGAGAGGGAGTGTGAGCGAGAGAGAGGGAGTGTGAGCGAGAGACAGAGAGAGAGAGGGGGAGTGTGAGCGAGAGAGAGGGAGTGTGAGCGAGAGACAAAGAGAGAGGGAGTGAGAGCGAGAGACAGAAAGAGAGAGAGGGAGGGAGTGTGAGCGAG
>NW_027254152.1:0-8294 GCF_044704955.1 Pristiophorus japonicus | reverse complement strand
CCCCACCCTACCCCCACTCCACCCCACCCCACCCACACCCCCACTCCACCCCACTCCCAGTCCAGCCCCACTCGACACCACCCCCACCCCCACTCCACCCCCACCCCACCCCCACACCCCCCACTCCACCCCACCCTACCCCACTCCACCCCACCCCACCCCACTCCACCCCACTCCCACTCCACCCCACTCCACCTCACCCTACCCCACTCCACCCCACCCCCACCCCACCCCCACTCGACACCACCCCCACTCGACACCACCCCCACCCCCACTCCACCCCACACCCCCCACTCCACCCCACCCTACCCCACTCCACCCCACCCCACCCCCACCCCCACTCCACCCCACTCCCACTCCACCCCACTCCACCTCACCCTACCCCACTCCACCCCACCCTACCCCACTCCACCCCACCCTACCCCACTCCACCCCACCCTACCACCCCACTCCACCCACCCCCACTCCACCCCACCCCCACTCCAGCCCACCCCCACTCCACCCCACTCCACCCCACCCCATCCCCACTCCACCCCACCCCATCCCCACTCCACCCCACCCCATCCCCACTCCACCCCACCCCATCCCCACTCCACCCCACCCCACTCCACCCCACCCCCACCCTCCCCACTCCACCCCAACCCCACTCCACCCCTCACTCCACCCCACCCCACTCCACCTCACCCCACTCCATCCCACTCCACCCCACCCCCACTCCATCCCACTCCATCCCACTCCATCCCACCCCACTCCAACTCACCCCACCCCATCCCCACTCCACCCCACCCCATCCCCACTCCACCCACCCCACTCCACCCCACCCCACTCCACCCCACCCACCCCACCCTCCCCACTCCACTCCACCACACCCCATCCCCACTCCACCCCACCCCACCCCCACCCTCCCCACTCCACTCCACCCCACTCCACCCCACCCCTACTCCACCCCCACTCCCACTCCACCCCCACTCCACCCCCACTCCACCCCCACTCCACTCCACCCCACCCTACCCCACTCCACCCCACCCCACCCCACTCCACCCCACTCCCACTCCACCCCACTCCACCTCACCCTACCCCACTCCACCCCACCCCCACCCCACCCCCACTCGACACCACCCCACTCGACACCACCCCCACCCCCACTCCACCCCCACACCCCCCACTCCACCCCACCCTACCCCACTCCACCCCACCCCACCCCCACCCCCACTCCACCCCACTCCCACTCCACCCCACTCCACCTCACCCTACCCCACTCCACCCCACCCTACCCCACTCCACCCCACCCTACCCCACTCCACCCCACCCTACCCCACTCCATCCCACCCCCCCCAGCCCACCCCCACTCCACCCCACTCCACCCCACCCCATCCCCACTCCACCCCACCCCATCCCCACTCCACCCCACCCCATCCCCACTCCACCCCACCCATCCCCACTCCACCCCACCCCACTCCACCCCACCCCCACCCTCCCCACTCCACCCCAACCCCACTCCACCCCTCACTCCCACCCCACCCCACTCCACCTCACCCCACTCCATCCCACTCCACCCCACCCCCACTCCATCCCACTCCATCCCACCCCACTCCATCCCACCCCACTCCAACTCACCCCACCCCATCCCCACTCCACCCCACCCCATCCCCACTCCACCCCACCCCACTACACCCCACCCCCACCCTCCCCACTCCACTCCACCACACCCCATCCCCACTCCACCCCACCCCACCCCCACCCTCCCCACTCCACTCCACCCCACTCCACCCCACCCCTACTCCACCCCCACTCCCACTCCACCCCCACTCCACCCCCACTCCACCCCACTCCACCCCACCCACACCCACTCCACCCCCACTCCACCCCAACCCCCCCCCACTCCACCCCCACTCCACTGCACCCTATTCCCACCCTACCCCACTCCACCCCACCCAACCCCCACACCCCCCACACCACCCCCACTCCACCCCACCCTAACCCCACTCCACCCCACCCTACCCCCACCCCACCCCCACTCCACCCCACCCCAACCCCCACTCCATCCCACCCCGACCTCCACCCCACCCCCACTCCACCCCCACTCCACCCCACTCCACCCCACTCCACCCCACCCCACCCTACCCCCACCCTATCCCCACCCCACCCTATCCCCACCCCACCCCACACCCCCCACTCCACCCCACCCCAGTCCACCCCACCCTACCCCCCACTCCACCCCAAACCCACCCCACCCCCACCCCCACTCCACCCCACCCCCACTCCACCCCCACCCCTCCCCCACACCCCCCACTCCACCCCACCCTACCCCACTCCACCCCACCCCACCCCACCCCCACTCCACCCCACTCCCACTCCACCCCACTCCACCTCACCCTACCCCACTCCCACCCCACCCTACCCCACTCCACCCCACCCCCACCCCACCCCCACCCCCACTCGACACCACCCCCACTCGACACCACCCCCACTCGACACCACCCCCACTCGACACCACCCCCACTCGACACCACCCCCACTCGACACCACCCCCACCCCCACTCCACCCCACCCTACCCCACTCCACCCCACACCACCCCCACCCCCACTCCACCCCACTTCCACTCCAGCCCCACTCCACCCCAACCCCACCCCACCCCCAACCGCCACTCCACCCGACCCCGACCCCCCACGCCCACCCCCACCCTACCCCACTCCACCCCACCCTACCCCACCCTACCCCACTCCACCCCAACCCCACCCCACCCCCACCCCTCCCTCCCCAATCCACCCCAGCCCCACTCCACCCCAACCCCACCCCACCCCCAACCGCCACCCCACCCCACCCCGACCCCCACCCCCACCCCCACTCCACCCCACCACCACCCCACCCCACCCCCACTCCAGCCCACCCCCACTCCGCCCCACCCCATCCCCACTCCACCCCACCCCATCCCCACTCCACCCCACCCCATCCCCACTCCACCCCACCCCCACCACCACCCTCCCCACTCCACCCCACCCCATCCCCACTCCACCCCACCCCACTCCACCCCACCCCCACCACCACCCTCCCCACTCCACCCCAACCCCACTCCACCCCTCACTCCACCCCACCCCACTCCACCCCACTCCACCTCACCCCAGTCCATCCCACTCCATCCCACTCCACCCCACCCCATCCCCACTCCACCCCACCCCATCCCCACTCCACCCCACCCCACTCCACCCCACCCCACTCCACCCCACCCCCACCCCCCCACTCCACTCCACCCCACCCCCACCCTCCCCACTCCACTCCACCCCACCCCCACTCCACCCCACCCCCACTCCACCCCACCCCTACTCCACCCCCACTCCCACTCCACCCCCACTCCACTCCACCCCCACTCCACTCCACCCCCACTCCACCCCACCCACACCCACTCCACCCCAACCCCCCCCCACTCCACCCCCACTCCACTGCACCCTATTCCCACCCTACCCCACTCCACCCCATCCCACCCAACCCCCACCCCCCCCACACCCCCCACCCCCCCACTCCACCCCCACTCCACCCCACCCTAACCCCACTCCACCCCACCCTACCCCCACCCTACCCCCACCCTACCCCCACCCTACCCCCACCCTACCCCCACCCTACCCCCACCCTACCCCACCCTACCCCCACTCCACCCCCACTCCACCCCCACTCCACCCCCACTCCACCCCCACTCCACCCCACCCCACCCCCACTCCACCCCACCCCACCCCCACTCCACCCCCACTCCACCCCACCCCACCCCCACTCCACCCCCACTCCACCCCCACTCCACCCCCACTCCACCCCCACTCCACCCCACCCTACCCCCACCCTACCCCCACCCCACCCCCACCCCACCCCCACCCCACCCCCACTCCCCACCCCCCCCACCCCACTCCCCCCACTCCACCCCCACTCCACCCCCACTCCACTCCACCCCCACTCCACTCCACCCCCACTCCACCCCACTCCACCCCACTCCACCCCACTCCACCCCCACCCCACCCCCACCCCACCCCCACTCCACCCCCACTCCACCCCACCCCACCCCCACCCCCACTCCACTCCACCCCCACTCCACCCCCACTCCACCCCACCCCCACTCCACCCCACTCCACCCCACTCCACCCCAACCCCCCCCCACTCCACCCCCACTCCACTGCACCCTATTCCCACCCTACCCCACTCCACCCCATCCCACCCAACCCCCACCCCCCCCACACCCCCCACCCCCCCCACCCCCCCCACTCCACCCCCACTCCACCCCACCGAAACCCCCACTCCATCCCACCCCGACCTCCACCCCCCCCACCCTCCCCACTCCACCCCCACTCCACCCCCACTCCACCCCCACTCCACCCCCACTCCACCCCCACCCCACCCCACCCCCACTCCATCCCACTCCACCCCCACTCCACCCCACCCTATCCCCACCCTACCCCCACCCTACCCCCACCCCACCCCACTCCCCCCCACTCCCCCACACTCCACCCCCACTCCACCTCACTCCACCTCACCCCACTCCACCCCACTCCACCTCACCCCACTCCATCCCACTCCACCCCACCCCCACTCCATACCACTCCATACCACTCCATCCCACTCCATCCCACCCCACCCCACTCCATCCCACTCCACCCCACCCCATCCCCACTCCACCCCACCCCATCCCCACTCCACCCCACCCCATCCCCACTCCACCCCACCCCATCCCCACTCCACCCCACCCCACTCCACCCCACCCCCACCCCCCCCACTCCACTCCACCCCACCCCATCCCCACTCCACCCCACCCCATCCCCACTCCACCCCACCCCATCCCCACTCCACTCCACCCCACCCCACCCCCACTCCACCCCACCCCTACTCCACCCCCACTCCCACTCCACCCCCACTCCACCCCCACTCCACTCCACCCCCACTCCACCCCCACTCCACCCCCACTCCACTCCACCCCCACTCCACTCCACCCCCACTCCACCCCACCCACACCCACTCCACCCCCACTCCACTCCACCCCCACTCCACTCCACCCCCACTCCACTCCACCCCCACTCCACCCCACTCCACCCCACCCACACCCACTCCACCCCCACTCCACCCCAACCCCCCCCACCCCATCCCCACTCCACTCCACCCCACCCCACCCCCACTCCACCCCACCCCTACTCCACCCCCACTCCCACTCCACCCCCACTCCACCCCCACTCCACTCCACCCCCACTCCACTCCACCCCCACCCACACCCACTCCACCCCCACTCCACTCCACCCCCACTCCACTCCACCCCCACCCCACCCCCAACCACCCCACTCCACCCCACCCTACCCCCACTCCACCCCACTCCACCCCCACTCCACCCCCACTCCACCCCACTCCACCCCACCCTACCCCCCACCCCACCCCCACTCCACCCCCACTCCACCCCACCCCCACTCCACCCCACCCCAACCCCCACCCCACCCCCACTCCACCCCCACTCCACCCCACCCCCACCCCACCCCCACCCCACCCCCACTCCACCCCCACTCCACCCCACCCCACTCCCACCCCCACCCCCCCCACCCTCCCCACCCCCCCCACCCTCCCCCCACCCCCCCCACTCCACCCCCACTCCACCCCCACTCCACCCCACCCCAACCCCCACACCCCCCACACCCCCCACCCCACCCCCACTCCACCCCACCCTAACCCCACTCCACCCCACCCTACCCCCACCCCACCCCCACTCCACCCCACCCCAACCCCCACTCCATCCCACCCCGACCTCCACCCCACCCCCACTCCACCCCCACTCCACCCCCACTCCACCCCACTCCACCCCACTCCACCCCACCCCACCCTACCCCCACCCTATCCCCACCCCACCCTATCCCCACCCCACCCCACACCCCCCACTCCACCCCACCCCAGTCCACCCCACCCTACCCCCCACTCCACCCCAAACCCACCCCACCCCCACCCCCACTCCACCCCACCCCCACTCCACCCCCACCCCTCCCCCACACCCCCCACTCCACCCCACCCTACCCCACTCCACCCCACCCCACCCCCACCCCCACTCCACCCCACTCCCACTCCACCCCACTCCACCTCACCCTACCCCACTCCACCCCACCCTACCCCACTCCACCCCACCCCCACCCCACCCCCACTCGACACCACCCCCACTCGACACCACCCCCACTCGACACCACCCCCACTCGACACCACCCCCACTCGACACCACCCCCACTCGACACCACCCCCACTCGACACCACCCCCACTCGACACCACCCCCACCCCCACTCCACCCCACCCTACCCCACTCCACCCCACACCACCCCCACCCCCACTCCACCCCACTTCCACTCCAGCCCCACTCCACCCCAACCCCACCCCACCCCCAACCGCCACTCCACCCGACCCCGACCCCCACGCCCACCCCCACCCTACCCCACTCCACCCCACCCTACCCCACCCTACCCCACTCCACCCCAACCCCACCCCACCCCCACCCCTCCCTCCCCAATCCACCCCAGCCCCACTCCACCCCAACCCCACCCCACCCCCAACCGCCACCCCACCCCACCCCGACCCCCACCCCCACCCCCACTCCACCCCACCACCACCCCACCCCACCCCCACTCCAGCCCACCCCCACTCCGCCCCACCCCATCCCCACTCCACCCCACCCCATCCCCACTCCACCCCACCCCATCCCCACTCCACCCCACCCCATCCCCACTCCACCCCACCCCCACCACCACCCTCCCCACTCCACCCCACCCCCACCCTCCCCACTCCACCCCACCCCATCCCCACTCCACCCCACCCCACTCCACCCCACCCCCACCACCACCCTCCCCACTCCACTCCAACCCCACTCCACCCCTCACTCCACCCCACCCCACTCCACCCCACTCCACCTCACCCCAGTCCATCCCACTCCATCCCACTCCACCCCACCCCATCCCCACTCCACCCCACCCCATCCCCACTCCACCCCACCCCACTCCACCCCACCCCACTCCACCCCACCCCCCACCCCCCCACTCCACTCCACCCCACCCCCACCCTCCCCACTCCACTCCACCCCACTCCACCCCACCCCACCCCCACTCCACCCCACCCCTACTCCACCCCCACTCCCACTCCACCCCCACTCCACTCCACCCCCACTCCACTCCACCCCCACTCCACCCCACCCACACCCACTCCACCCCAACCCCCCCCCACTCCACCCCCACTCCACTGCACCCTATTCCCACCCTACCCCACTCCACCCCATCCCACCCAACCCCCACCCCCCCCACACCCCCCACCCCCCCCACTCCACCCCCACTCCACCCCACCCTAACCCCACTCCACCCCACCCTACCCCCACCCTACCCCCACCCTACCCCCACCCTACCCCCACCCCACCCCCACTCCACCCCCACTCCACCCCCACTCCACCCCCACCCCACCCCACCCCACCCCCACTCCACCCCACCCCACCCCCACTCCACCCCCACTCCACCCCACCCCACCCCCACTCCACCCCCACTCCACCCCCACTCCACCCCCACTCCACCCCCACTCCACCCCACCCTACCCCCACCCTACCCCCACCCCACCCCCACCCCACCCCCACTCCACCCCCACTCCACCCCCACTCCACTCCACCCCCACTCCACTCCACCCCCACTCCACCCCACTCCACCCCACTCCACCCCACTCCACCCCCACCCCACCCCCACCCCACCCCCACTCCACCCCCACTCCACCCCACCCCACCCCCCCCACCCCCACTCCACTCCACCCCCACTCCACCCCCACTCCACCCCACCCCCACTCCACCCCACTCCACCCCACTCCACCCCAACCCCCCCCCACTCCACCCCCACTCCACTGCACCCTATTCCCACCCTACCCCACTCCACCCCATCCCACCCAACCCCCACCCCCCCCACACCCCCCACCCCCCCCACTCCACCCCCACTCCACCCCACCCCAACCCCCACTCCATCCCACCCCGACCTCCACCCCCCCCACCCTCCCCACTCCACCCCCACTCCACCCCCACTCCACCCCCACTCCACCCCCACTCCACCCCCACTCCACCCCCACCCCACCCCACCCCCACTCCATCCCACTCCACCCCCACTCCACCCCACCCTATCCCCACCCTATCCCCACCCTACCCCCACCCTACCCCCACCCCACCCCACTCCCCCACACTCCACCCCCACTCCACCCCCACTCCACCTCACTCCACCTCACCCCACTCCACCCCACTCCACCTCACCCCACTCCATCCCACTCCACCCC
>NW_027254151.1:0-8310 GCF_044704955.1 Pristiophorus japonicus | reverse complement strand
TCTCCCGGGGGGAGGGGAGAGTGTCCCGGGGGGAGGGGAGGGGAGAGTGTCCCACGGGGAGGGGAGAGTGTCCCGGGGGGAGGGGAAGAGTGTCCCGGGTTGAGGGGAGGGGTGAGTGTCCCGAGGGGAGGGGAGTGTGTCCCGAGGGGAGGGGAGAGCATCCCAGGGGGCGGGAGGGGAGAGTGTCCCGAGGGGAGGGGAGAGTGTCCCGAAGGAAGGGGAGAGAGTCCCAGGGGGAGGGGAGGGGAGAGTATCCTGAGGGGAGGGGAGAGTTTCCCGGGGGGAGGTGAGAGTGTCTCGGGGGGAGGGGTGAGTGTCTCGGGGGGAGGGGAAAGTGTCCCGACGGGAGGGGAGAGTGTCTCGGGGGGAGGGGAGAGTGTCCCGGTGGGAGGGAGAGTGTCCCGGGGGGAGGGGAGAGTGTCTCGTGGGGCGGGGAGAGTGTCTCGGGGGGAGGGGATCGTGTCCCGAGGGGAGGGGAGGGGAGAGTGTCCCGGGGGGAGGGGAGAGTCTCCCAGTGGGAGGGGAGAGTGTCCCGAGGGGAGGGGAGAGTGTCCCGAGGGGAGTGGAGAGTGTCTCGGGGAGAGGGGAGAGTGTCCCGGGGGGAGGGGAGGGGAGAGTGTCCCGAGGGGAGGGGAGAGTGTCCCGGGGGGAGGGGAGAGTGTCTCGGGGTGAGGGGAGATTGTCCCGGGGAGAGGGGAGAGTGTCCCGGGGGAGTGGAGAGTGTCCCGGGGGGAGGGGAGTGGAGAGTGTCCCGGGGGCGGGGAGAGTGTCTCGGGGGGAGGGGAGAGTGTCTCAGGGGGAGGGGAGAGTTGAGTGTCCCGGGGGGAGGGGAGGGGAGAGTGTCCCGAGGGGAGGGGAGGGGAGAGTCTCCCGAGGAGAGGGGAGGGGAGATTGTCCCGAGGGGAGGGGAGAGTGTCTCGGGGGGAGGAGAGAGTGTCTCGGGGGGAGGGGATAGTGATCCGGGGGGAGGGGAGAGTGTCTCAGGGGGAGGGGAGTGTTGAGTGTTCCGGGGGGTGGGGAGGGGAGAGTGCCCCGGGGGGAGGGGAGAGTTGAGTGTCCCGGGCGGAGGGGAGGGGAGAGTGTCCCGAGGGAAGGGGAGAGTGTCCCGAGGGGAGAGTGTCCCGAGGGGAAGGGACAGTGTCCCGGGGGGAGGGGAGAGTGTCCCGGGGGAGTGGAGAGTGTCCCGGGGGGAGGGGAGGGGAGAGTGTCCCAGGGGGAGGGGAGAGTGTCCCGGGGGAAGGGGAGTGTGTCCCGGGGGGAAGGGAGAGTGTCCCGGGGGGAGAGGAGAGTGTCCCGAGGTGAGGGGAGAGTGTCTCATTTGGAGGGGAGAGTGTTCCGGGGGGAGGGGAATGTGTCTCGGGGGGAGGGGAGAGTGTCCCGGGGGGAGGGGAGGGGAGAGTGTCCCGGGGGGAGGGGAGAGTGTCCCGGGGGGAGAGGAGAGAGTCCCAGGGGGAGGGGAGAGTGTCTCGAGGGGAGGGGAGAGTGGCTCGGTGGGAGGGGAGAGAGTCCCGGGGGGAGGGGAGAGTGTCTCGGGGGGAGGGGAGAGTGTCTCTGGGGGAGGGGAGAGTGTCCCGTGGGGAGGGGAGGGGATAGTGTCCCGGGGGGAGGGGAGAATGTCCCGGGGGGATGGGAGAGAGTCCAGGGAGGATGGGAGAGTGTGCCGGAGGGTTGGGGAGAGTGTCCCGGGGGGAGGGGAGAGAGTCCCGGGGGGAGGGGAGAGTGTCCCGGGGGGAGGGGAGAGTGTCCCGGGGGGAGGGGAGAGTGTCCCGGGGGGAGGGGAGTGGAGAGTGTCCCGGGGGGAGGGGAGAGTGTCTCAGGGGGAGGGGAGAGTCTCCCGGGGGGAGGGGAGAGTGTCCCGGGGGGAGGGGAGAGGAGAGTGTCCCACGGGGAGGGGAGAGTGTCCCGGGGGGAGGGGAAGAGTGTCCCGGGTTGAGGGGAGGGGTGAGTGTCCCGAGGGGAGGGGAGAGTGTCCCGCGGGGAGGGGAGAGCGTCCCAGGGGGCGGGAGGGGAGAGTGTCCCAAGGGGAGGGGAGAGTGTCCCGAGGGAAGGGGAGAGAGTCCCAGGGGGAGGGGAGGGGAGAGTATCCTGAGGGGAGGGGAGAGTTTCCCGGGGGGAGGTGAGAGTGTCCCGGGGGGAGGGGTGAGTGTCTCGGGGGGAGGGGAAAGTGTCCCGACGGGAGGGGAGAGTGTCTCGGGGGGAGGGGAGAGTGTCCCGGGGGGAGGGAGAGTGTCCCGGGGGGAGGGGAGAGTGTCTCGGGGGGAGGGGAGAGTGTCTCGGGGGGAGGGGATCGTGTCCCGAGGGGAGGGGAGGGGAGAGAGTCCCGGGGGGAGGGGAGAGTCTCCCAGTGGGAGGGGAGAGTGTCCCGAGGGGAGGGGAGAGTGTCCCGAGGGGAGTGGAGAGTGTCTCGGGGAGAGGGGAGAGTGTCCCGGGGGGAGGGGAGGGGAGAGTGTCCCGAGGGGAGGGGAGAGTGTCCCGGGGGAGTGGAGAGTGTCCCGGGGGGAGGGGAGGGGAGAGTGTCCCGGGGGAGTGGAGAGTGTCCCGGGGGGAGGGGAGTGGAGAGTGTCCCGGGGGGAGGGGAGAGTGTCCCGGGGGAAGGTGAGAGTGTCCCGGGAGGAAGGGAGAGTGTCCCGGGGGGAGGGGAGATTGTCCCGATGGGAAGGGAGAGAGTCTCGGGGAGAGCGGAGGGGAGAGTGTCCCGAGGGGAGGGGAGGGGAGAGTGCCCCGGGGGGAGGGGAGGGGAGAGTGCCCCGGGGGGAGGGGAGAGTGTCTCAGGGGGAGGGGAGAGTTGAGTGTCCCGGGGGGAGGGGAGGGGAGAGTGTCCCGAGGGGAGGGGAGGGGAGGGTCTCCCGAGGGGAGGGGAGGGGAGAGTGTCCCGAGGGGATGGGATAGTGTCCCGGGGGGAGGGGAGAGTGTCCCGAGTGGAGGGGAGAGTGTCCCGAGTGGAGGGGAGAGTGTCCCGATGGGAGGCGAGAATGTTCCGGGGGGAGGAGAGTGTCTCGGGGTGAGGGGATAGTGTCCCGGGGGGAGGGGATAGTGTCCCGAGTGGAGGGGAGAGTGTCCCGAGTGGAGGGGAGAGTGTCCCGAGTGGAGGGGAGAGAGTCCCGAGAGGAGGGGAGAGAGTCCCGGGAGGTGGGGAGGGGAGAGTGTCCCGAGTGGAGGGGAGAGTGTCCCGAGTGGAGGGGATAGTGTCCCGGGGGGAGGGGAGAGAGTCCCGGGAGGTGGGGAGGGGAGAGTGTCCCGAGGGGAGGGGAGAGTGTCCCGGGGGGAGGGCAGAGTGTCCCGGGGGGTGGGGAGAGTGTCTCGGGGAGAGGGGAGAATGTCCCGAGGGAAGGGGAGAGTGTCCCGGGGGGAGGGGAGAATGCCTCAGGGGGAGGGGAGAAAGTCTCAGGGGGAGGGGAGACTGTCTCAGGGGGAGGGAAGAGTGTCTCGTGGGGAGGGGAAAGTGTCTCGGGGGGAGTGGAGTGGAGAGTGTCTCAGGGGGAGGGGAGGGTAGATTATCTCGGGGGGAGGCGAGGGGAGACTGTCTCGGGGTGAGGGGAGAGTGTCCTGGGGGGAGGGGAGGGGACAGTGTCCCGGGGGGCGGGGAGGGGAATGTGTCCCGGGGGGAGGGGTGGGGAGAGTGTCCGGAGGGGATGGGAGAGTGTCCCAGGGGGAGGGGAGGGGACAGTGTCCCGAGGGGAGGGGAGAGTGTCCCGAGGGGAGGGGAGAGTGTCCCAGGGGGAGGCGAGGGGACAGTGTCCCGAGGGGAGGGGAGAATGTCCCGAGGGGAGGGGAGAGTGTCCCAGGGGGAGGGGAGCGGAGAGTATCCCGAGGGGAGGGGAGAGTGTCACGGGGGGAGGGGAGAGTGTCCCGAGGGGAGGGGAGGGGAGATTGTCCCGGGGGAGGGGAGAGTGTCCCGGGGGGAAGGCAGAGTGTCCCGCGGGGAGGGGAGGGGAGAGTATCCCGAGGGGAGGGGAGAGTGTCCCGGGGGGAGGGGAGAATGTCCCGGGGGGAGGGGAGAATGTCCCTGGGGGAGGGGAGAGTGTCCCGGGGGGAGGGGAGCGTGTGCCGGGGGGTAGGGGAGAGTGTCCCGGGGTGAGGGGAGAGTGTCCCGGGGTGAGGGGAGAGTGTCTCGGGGGGAGGGGAGAGTGTCCCGGGGGGAGGGGAGAGTGTCTCGGGGGGAGGGGAGAGTGTCCCGGGGGGAGGGGAGAGTGTCCCGGGGGGAGGGGAGAATGTCTCGGGGGAGGGGCGAGTGTCCCGAGGGGAGGGGAGAGGAGAGTGGCCCGAGGGGAGGGGAGAGCGTCCCGAGGGGAGGGGAGAGTGTCCCAGGGGGAGGGGAGCGGAGAGTACCCCGAGGTGAGGGGAGAGTGTCACATGGGGAGGGGAGAGTGTCCCGGGAGGAGGGGAGAGTGTCCCGGGGGAAGGGGAGAGTGTCTCGGGGAGAGGGGAGAGAGTCCCGAGGGGAGAGGAGGGGAGAGTGTCCCGGGGGGAGGGGAGAGTGTCTCAGTGGGAGGGGAGAGTGTACCGGGGAGAAGGGAGGGGAGAGTGTGTCGGTGGGAGTGGAGGGGAGAGTGTCTCGGGGGAGGGGAGGGGAGTGTGTTCCGGGGGGAGGGGAGGGGAGTGTGTCCCGGGGGGAGGGGAGGCGAGAGTGTCCCGACGGGAGGGGAGAGTGTCCCAGGGGGAGGGGTGGGGAGAGTGTCCCGAGGGGAGGGGAGAGTGTCCCGGGGGGAGGGGAGAGTGTACCGGGGGGAGGGGGGAGTGTCCCGGGGGGAGGAGAGAGTTGAGTGTCCCGGGGGTAGGGGAGGGGAGAGTGTCCCGAGGGGAGGGGAGGGGAGAGTCTCCCGAGGAGAGGGGAGGGGAGATTGTCCCGAGGGGAGGGGAGAGTGTCTCAGGGGGAGGAGAGAGTGTCTCGGGGGGAGGGGATAGTGATCCGGGGGGAGGGGAGAGTGTCTCAGGGGGAGGGGAGTGTTGAGTGTTCCGGGGGGTGGGGAGGGGAGAGTGCCCCGGGGGGAGGGGAGGGGAGAGTGCCCCGGGCGGACTGGAGAGTTGAGTGTCCCAGGGGGAGGGGAGGGGAGAGTGTCCCGGGGGGAGGGGAGGGGAGAGTGTCCCAGGGGAAGGGGAGTGTGTCCCGGGGGGAAGGGAGAGTGTCCCGGGGGGAGAGGAGAGTGTCTCAGGGGGAGGGGAGAGTGTCTCGGGGGGAGGGGAGAGGGTCCCGGGGGGAGGGGAGGGGAGAGTGTCCCGGGGGGAGGGGAGATAATCCCGAGGGGAGGGGAGAGTGTCTCGGGGGGAGGAGAGAGTGTCTCGGGGGGAGGGGATAGTGTCCCGGGGGGAGGGGAGAGTGTCCCGAGGGGAGGGGAGAGTGTCCCGACGGGAGGGGAGAGTGTCCCGGGGGGAGGGGAGAATGTCCCGGGGGGAGGGGAGAGTGTCCCGGGGGGAGGGGAGAGTGTGCCGGGGGGTAGGGGAGAGTGTCCCAGGGTGAGGGGAGAGTGTCCCGGGGGGAGGGGAGAGTGTCTCGGGGGGAGGGGAGAGGGTCCCGGGGGGAGGGGAGACTGTCCCGGGGGGAGGGGAGAATGTCTCGGGGGAGCGGAGAATGTCCCGAGGGGAGGGGAGGGGAGAGTGTCCCGGGGGGAGGGGAGAGTGTCCCGGGGGGAAGGGAGAGTGCCCCAAGGGGCGGGGAGAGTGTACCGGTGTGAGGGGAGGGGAGAGTGTCCCGAGGGGAGGGGAGAGTGTCCCGAGGGGAGGGGAGAGTGTCCCGGGGGGAGGGGAAGAGTGTCCCGGGGGAGGGGAGAGTGCCCCAAGGGGAGGGGAGAGTGTACCGGTGTGAGGGAAGGGGAGAGTGTCCCGAGGGGAGGGGAGAGTGTCCTGAGGGGAGGGGAGAGTGTCCCAGGGGGCGGGAGGGGAGAGTGTCCCGAGGGGAGGGGAGAGTGTCCCGAGGGAAGGGGAGAGTGTCCCGAGGGAAGGGGAGAGAGTCCCAGGGGGAGGGGAGGGGAGAGTATCCTGAGGGGAGGGGAGAGTTTCCCGGAGGGAGGTGAGAGTGTCCCGGGGGGAGGGGTGAGTGTCTCGGGGGGAGGGGAGAGTGTCCCGACGGGAGGGGAGAGTGTCTCGGGGGGAGGGGAGAGTGTCCCGAGGGGAGGGGATAGTGTCCCGGGGGGAGGGGAGAGTGTCTCGGGGGGAGGGGAGAGTGTCTCGGGGGGAGTGGATCGTGTCCCGAGGGGAGGGGAGGGGAGAGAGTCCCGGGGGGAGGGGAGAGTGTCCCGGGGGGAGGGGAGAGTGTCTCGGGGGGAGGGGAGAGTGTCCCGAGGGAAGGGGAGAGTGTCCCGAGGGGAGAGTGTCCCGAGGGGAGGGGAGGGTGTCCCGGGGGGAGGGGAGATTGTCCCGGGGAGAGGGGAGAGTGTCCTGGGGGAGTGGAGAGTGTCCCGGGGGAAGGGGAGGGGAGAGTGTCCCGAGGGGAGGGGAGAGTGTCCCGGGGGAAGGGGAGAGTGTCCCGGGGGGAAGGGAGAGTGTCCTGGGGGAGGGGAGAGTGTCCCGATGGGAGGGGAGAGAGTCTCGGGGAGAGCGGAGAGTGTCTCGAGGGGAGGGAAGAGTGTCTCGGGGGGAGGGAAGAGTGTCTCGGCGGGAGGGGAGAGTGCCCCAGGGGGAGGGGAGAGTGTCTCGGGGGGAGGGGAGCGTGTCTCGCGGGAGGGAAGAGTGTCTCGGGGGGAGGCAAGAGTGTCTCGGGGGGAGGGAAGAGTGTCTCGGGGTGAGGGGAGAGTGCCCCCGGGGAGGGGAAAGTGTCTCGGGGCGAGGGGAGAGTGTCTCGGGGGGAGGGGAGGGGAGAGTGTCTCGGGGGGAGTGGAGGGGAGTGTGTTCCGGGGGGAGGGGAGGGGAGTGTGTCCCGGGGGGAGGGGAGGCGAGAGTGTCCCGACGGGAGGGGAGAGTGTCCCAGGGGGAGGGGTCGGGAGAGTGTCCCGAGGGGAGGGGAGAGTGTCCCGGGGGGAGGGGAGAGTGTACCGGGGAGAAGGGAGGGGAGAGTGTGTCGGTGGGAGTGGAGGGGAGAGTGTCTCGGGGGAGGGGAGGGGAGTGTGTTCCGGGGGGAGGGGAGGGGAGTGTGTCCCGGGGGGAGGGGAGGCGAGAGTGTCCCGACGGGAGGGGAGAGTGTCCCAGGGGGAGGGGTGGGGAGAGTGTCCCGAGGGGAGGGGAGAGTGTCCCGGGGGGAGGGGAGAGTGTACCGGGGGGAGGGGGGAGTGTCCCGGGGGGAGGGGAGAGTGTCTCGGGGGGAGGGGAGAGTGTCTCAGGGGGAGGGGAGAGTTGAGTGTCCCGGGGGGAGGGGAGGGGAGAGTGTCCCGAGGGGAGGGGAGGGGAGAGTCTCCCGAGGAGAGGGGAGGGGAGATTGTCCCGAGGGGTGGGGAGAGTGTCTCGGGGGGAGGAGAGAGTGTCTCGGGGGGAGGGGATAGTGATCCGGGGGGAGGGGAGAGTGTCTCAGGGGGAGGGGACTGTTGAGTGTTCCGGGGGGTGGGGAGGGGAGAGTGCCCCGGGGGGACGGGAGGGGAGAGTGCCCCGGGGGGAGGGGAGAGTTGAGTGTCCCGGGGGGAGGGGAGGGGAGAGTGTACCGAGGGAAGGGGAGAGTGTCCCGAGGGGAGAGTGTCCCAGGGGGAGGGGAGAGTGTCCTGGGGGAAGGGGAGTGTGTCCCGGGGGGAAGGGAGAGTGTCCCGGGGGGAGAGCAGAATGTCCCGAGGTGAGGGGAGAGTGTCTCATTTGGAGGGGAGAGTGTTCCGGGGGGAGGGGAATGTGTCTCGGGGGGAGGGGAGAGTGTCCCGAGGGGAGGGGAGGGGAGAGAGTCCCGGGGGGAGGGGAGAGTGTCCCGGGGGGAGGGGAGAGTGTCCCAGGGGGAGGGGAGAGTGTCTCGAGGGGAGGGGAGAGTGGCTCGGTGGGAGGGGAGAGAGTCCCGGGGGGAGGGGAGAGTGTCCCGGGAGGAGGGGAGAGTGTCTCGGGGGGAGGGGAGAGTGTCTCTGGGGGAGGGGAGTGTGTCCCGTGGGGAGGGGAGGGGATAGTGTCCTGGGGGGAGGGGATAGTGTCCCGGGGGGAGGGGAGAATGTCCCGGGGGGAGGGGAGAGAGTCCAGGGAGGATGGGAGAGTGTGCCGGAGGGTTGGGGAGAGTGTCCCGGGGGGAGGGGAGAGTGTCCCGGGGGGAGGGGAGAGTGTCCCGGGGGGAGGGGAGAGTGTCCCGGGGGGAGGGGAGGGGAGAGTGTCCCGGGGGGCGGGGAGATTGTCCCGGGGGGGAGGGGAGAGTGTCCCGGGGCGATGGGAGAGTGCGCCAAGGGGAGGGGAGAGTGTCTCAGGGGGAGGGGAGAG
>NW_027254150.1:0-8327 GCF_044704955.1 Pristiophorus japonicus | reverse complement strand
CTTCTCTCTTTCCCCCCCCTTCTCTCTTTCCCCCCCTTCTCTCTTTCCCCCCCCTTCTTCTTCCCCCCCTTCTCTCTTTCCCCCCCTTCTCTCTCCCATCCTCTCCCTTCTCCCCTATCCCTTCCTCTGCCTCCCTCCTCTCTCCCTCTACCCCCCTCCTCCCCCTCCCCTCGCTGTCAGAAACACAGACACTGACAGACAGAGAGTGAGAGACACACACAGACAGACAGAGAGATAGAGACACTGACAGAGACACACTGGGGGTGGGGGGGGGGCATCCCAGCACGCTGTTGGAGGGCTCCCAGTTCTGCAGTCGGTAAGTAGAAAATGTTTTATTTATTGATTTAAAAAAAAATTATTTCTTATTAATTTTTTTTGATTGATTTATTGGTTGATTTATTGATGTTTTTATCATTTATTATTGATGATGGCTCTTTATTTGTAAAACTGAAGTGTTTAATGTTTGTAAACTTCCCTTTAAACCCCCCCCATTCCCTACGCCTGATTTGTAACCTACGCCTGATTTTCTAAAGTGTGGACAAGGTTTTTTCGAGCGTACAAAAATCTTCACTTACTCCATTCTAAGTTAGTTTGGAGTAAGTTTTCACTGCCGAAACTTTGAAAACAGGCGTAAGTGGCTGAACACGCCCCCTTTTGGAAAAAAAATTCTGTTCCAAAGTGAAACTGTTCTAACTGACTCGAACTGGAGCAAACTAAATGCCGAGAATTTGAATTTCTAAGATACTCCGTTCTACACCAGTTGCTCCAAAAAATCAGGAGCAACTGAGGCCGAAACTTGGGCCCGATGTTTCCACTCATGGGGGAATCTAGAACGAAGGTGCATAGTTTTAGAATAATGGTTCGCCCATTTAAAACACAGATGAGGAGGAATTTCTTCTCTCGAGGGTTGCAAATCTATGGAATTCTCTGCCCTAGAGAGCTGTTGAGGCTGTATTATTGAATATATTTAAGGCGGAGATAGACAGATTTTTGAGCGATCAGAGAATAAAGGGTTATGGGGAGCGGGCAGGGAAGTGGAGCTGAGTCCATGATCAGATAAGCTATGATATTGAATGGCGGAACAGGCTCGAGGGACCAAATGGCCTACTCCTGCTCCTATTTCTTATGTTCTTAGAATGAACAAACAAAGAATATTAATACAGTTGGGATAGAAAGGGAGAAAATACTTAATAAACTAGAAAACATAAATGAGGATAAAACTCCAGAGGTCTGGTGGACAGCTAATGTTATTCCTGCACAATAAGAGAGCTAGAACAAAACTTGGGAACTATAGGCCAGTCAGCTTAACATCAGTGATCGGAAAGTTACTGGATAACTTAAGTGACGGAAGAGCAGCTAGAGATTGAAATATAATAAAAAATAGTCAGCATGGATTCTGAAAGACTACGTCATGCTTAACTAACTTGATAGCATTCTTTGATGAGGTAACAGAAAGAGTAGACAAGGGTAATGCAGCCAATGTCATATACTTGGATTTTCAAAAGGCCTTTGATAAGGTACCACATGGTAGGCTTATGACAAAAGTTAGGGCATGTGGAGTCGGGAGACAAATAGCTCAATGGATAGCAAATTGGCTAAAACTGGAAAGCAGAGAGTAATGATAAATGTTAGTTATTCAGATTGGAGGATGGTGGAAAGCAGTATTTCACAAGGATGAGTGCCGGCACCACTGTTATTTATAATTTACATTAATAATTTGGACTTGGGAACAAGTAACTCGATAACAAATTTTGCAGATGATACCAAACTGGGATTTTTTTGCTAACACTGCGGAGGAATGCAACATAGTACAAGAATACATTAGAAAACTTGCAGACTGGACAGTTAAGTGGGAAATTAACTTTAGCCTAGATAAATGTAAGGTGATGCACTTTGGTAGTAAAAATAGAAACATCTACATCTTAGAAAACAAAAAAATTGAATAGGGTAGAAGAGCAAAGGAATCTAGGAATACAGGTGAGCAAATCATTAAAAGCAGCATTTTCAGGTCAGCAAAGCAATAAAAAATGCTAACTGGGATTTATTTCTAGGGAGGTAGGGCCCAATTTTGGCCAACCTGTTTTTTTGGCGCACTGACCCTTTATGCGCCGACTTTGTGTGCTGGAAAGGGCGCCAAAAAACTTTCTTAGTATCCTGGTCCCTCTGCCATGTGTCCCGGGTCCTGGCACGGCATCCATGGTGGAGTGGGGGGGCAGAGCTACAGCCCTGCGCTGAAAACGCTGCTGGCAGCTGTCCGCATGCGCAGTAGAGTCTGCGCGCATGCTCTTCGCCCTCCCAGCGTGTCCTGCAAGCTGTCAGCAGGACCCGATGTTCGCCGCCCCTAGCCGTGGCCGAATGATCGCTCGCGTCTGAGTGCAGCCCAGGCTGTTGGAACCCTACCCGAGATGCCGTCGAGCCCAGCCTTTCCTCTCCCTTCCTCCCGATGCCGTCGGCCCAGCCTTTTCTCTCCCTCCCTCCCGATGCCATGGAGCCCTGCCTTTCCTCTCCCCCCTCTCCTGATGCCGTGGAGCCCTGCCTTTCCTCTCCCTCCCTCCCCAGCCTCCCGATGCATCTTTGCCGGTCGTCCCTATCCCATGCTGAATGGCCTCCCGTACAGGCCGACTCGTTGCCTTCCCCGGCCCAAGGTAGGATTTCCTTAAAAATATTTGATAATCAATTGTTTACCTGAGTTCTTTTATTTTTATTTAGTTATTTTAACTTTTATTTGGAATGTTTGGTGCTTGGATGCAGGTCCTTACTTACCTGGACCGATTTCTTCACTAACCCGCAACGTTTTTCAGAGCTGGCCACATACGCTAACCTAAGTCGATTTGGAGTAAGTTTTTTCTGGCCAAAGTGGCATAAATGGCCAAAACTGGCGGAAGTGTCTGGGAACGCCCCCTTTTGGAAAAAAAACTGAACTAAAAAAAATCGTACCTAACTGACTTACTCTGGAACAAATATTTTTGGGAAAATGGCATTTTTTAACTAACGCCAGAAAAAACAACTTACTCCAAAAGAATTGATGCAAGTCATGGCCAAAATTGGGCCCATAGAATGAATCATAGAAAATTACGACACAGACAAAGTCTGTGAAGTTATGTTAAACTTGTATAGGAGGACCCTGGTCAAGCTGCACTTGGAGTACTATGCATAGTTCTGGTCTCCATACTATAAAAAGGACATAGAAGCACCGGAGAAAGTGTAAAACCTTTTTCTACGAGGATGGTACCAGAACTGATCAATTACAGCTATTGGGAAAGATTGAACAGGGGCTTTTTTCATTAAAAAAGGGAAGAGTTAGAGGTGACCTAATAGAGATCTTGGGTCGGACAGGGTAGATGTGGAGAAAACGCTTCCATTTGTGGGAGAATCCAAAACTAGGAGCCTTAAATACAAGATAGTTACTAATAAATCCAATAGGGAAATGAGGAGAAGTTTCTTTACTCAGAGTTGTTAGAATGTGGAACTTGCTACCACAGGAAGTAGTTGAGGCAGATGGCTTAGATACTTCCAAAAGGAAACTAAACAAGTACAGGTTGAGCGCCTGAAATCCGGTGTTCCAGAATTCGGAATGTTCGGGAATCCATACACCGGGCCGATCCGTGGCGGGTCGTCCAGAATCCGGAAAATGTTCTGAAATCCGGACCCGTCGCTGGACTCCTCCCTCCCCGTCTTGGGACCTCGGCCATCTCGGGACCTACCTCACCAGCCTTGGGACCTCGCCCGCTTCGGGACCTACCTCTCCCGCCTTGGAACCTTGCCGGACCTGTCTCACCGGACCTCGCCCACCTCGGGACCAACCCCGGCCGCCTCGGGACCTCGCCCGCCTCGGGACCTACCTCAGCCGCCTTGGGACCTCGCCGGACATTGCCCATTTTAGGACCTACCTCGGGACCTCGCTGGACGTCGCCCGCCTCGGGACCTGCCTCGCTGGACCTCTGCCGCCTCGGGACCTTGCCGGACCTTGCCCGCCTCGGGATCTACCACAGTCGCCTTGGGATCTTCGGCCGCCTCTGGACCTACCTCGGCCGCTTTGTGACTTCTTTCCCGCTTGGCCGCCGCCCGGACTTCTCCCTCCAGCCGCCGCCCGGACCCTCCCCCCCCCCCCTCCCCTTTGCCTTATTTCACCTCACCTCGACCTCAGATTTAATTACTTTAAATCTATGCCTTCTGGTTATTTACCTCTCTGCTAGGGTAAATAGGTCCTTCCTATCCACTCTATCTAGGCCTCTAATAATTTTATACACCTCAGTCAAATCTCTCCTCCGACTCCTTTGTTCCAAAGTAAACAACCCCAGCCTATCCAATTTTTCCTCGAATTTAAAATTCTCCAGTCCTGGCAACATCCTTGAAAATCTCCTCTCTACCCTCTCCAGTGCAATCAGATCTATCCTGTACTGTGGTGACCTGAACTGTGCACAGTACTCTAGCTGTGGCCTAACTAGTATTTTATACAGTTCAAGCATAACCTCCGGATTCTTGTATTCTGTGCTTCGGCTAATAAAGGAAAGTATCCTGTATGCCTTCTTAACCACCTTGTGGTACCTATCCTGCTACCTTCATGGATCTGTGGACATGCACTCCAAACTCCCTCTGTTCCTTTATACCTCCGTATCCTACCATTTATTATGTATTCCCTTGACATGTTAGCCCTCCCCAGATGCATTACCTCACACTTCTCCGGATTGAATTCCATTTGCCACTTTTTTGCCCACCTGACCAGTCCATTGATATCTTCCTGCAGTCTACAGCTTTCTTCCTCACTATCAACCACACGGCCAATTTTAGTATCATCTGCAAACCTTTTAATCATGCCCCCTACATTGAAGTCTAAATGATTGATGTATATCGCAAAAAAGCAAGGGACCTAGTACTGAGCCCTACGGAACCCCACTGGAAACAGCTTTCCAGTCACAAAATCATCCATCGATCATTACTCATTACTTCCTGCCACTGAACCAGTTTTGGGTCCAACTTCCCACTTTCCCTTGGATCCCATGGACTTTTACTTTTCTGACCAATCTGGCATATGGGACCTTATCAAAGGCCTTGCTAAAATCCATGTAGACTACATTAAATGCACTACTCTCATCAATCCTCCTTGTTGCCTCCTCAAATAACGGAGTGATTAAGTGCACGAACATTTTTGTGGTCTTCTGCACATACGCACTCAATCCCCTTCTGCTCATGCTCACTGTTCACCGAGGCTACACATGCACAGTACCCAACAGTTGCGGTCTGCAGTGGGCCACGCTTTCCTTGGCTCTCTGCAGAGAAGGTCATTGGGTCTGTTGGGTGGCCGAGGGGAGCGGGGGTGGGGGGGAGGGAGAGAATTGGAGGAGGGAGAGAGAGAGAAAGAAGATTGGAACTGGGGGCGGGTGGGGGAAGCGAGAGAGAGGAGATCGGGTGGGGGGGGGGGCGGGGTGGAGGAGAGGAAATCAGAGGGAGTGTGTGTGGGGGGAGAGAGAGAGGAGATCCAGGAAAGGGGGGGTGGGGGGGTGAGGAGAGAGAGAGAGAGAGGAGATCTAGGAAGGGGGGGTGGAGAGAAGAGATCGGGGGAGGGTGGGGAAGAGAGAGAGAGAGATTGGAGGGGGGGAGGAGGGAGAGAGAGGAGATCGAAAGGGGCTGGAGCGCGAGAGAGTGTGGGGGGAGGGAGAGAGAGGGGAACGGAGGGGGAAGGAGATGGGACCAGACGGGAAAAGAGATAGGATCGCGAGGGAGGGGTTAGGAGAGGGAGAGGGGATCAGATGGGTAGAGATGGGATCAGAGGAGAAGAGAGAGAGATTGGGGATCGACGGGTGGGGGGGGGGGAGGGGGGGGCGGACCAAGAGAGAGAAGATCGGGAGGGGTGGAGGAGAGGAAATTGGCGGGGGAGGGGTGGGGGAGAGAGAGAGCAGATCCAAGAGGGGGCAGGGGAAAGAGAGGAAATTGTGGGTGGGAGTGGGGAGAGAGAGAGGAGATCCAGGAAAGTGGGGGGGGGGGGGAAGAGAGGGGAAGAGAAGAGACGTGGGGGGGGGGGGAGGGGAGGGGAAGAGAAGAGAAGAGATCTGGGCGGGGTGGGGGGGGGGGGAGAGAGAGAGAGAGAGATTGGAGGGGGGAGAAAGAGAGGCGTTCGGGCAGTGGAGGGGAGGGAGATCGAAAGTGGGGAGATTGCGGGGGGAGGGAGAGAGAGAGGGGAAAGGAGATGGGACCAGACGGGAAGAGAGATAGGATCGCAAGGTGGGGGTGGTGGTGGGGGGGGGGGATCGGAGGGGGAAGAGAGGGAGACTGGGTCAGATGGGGGAGATGGGATCAGAAGGGAAGAGAAAGAGAGATTGGGGATTGACAGGGTGGATCGGAGGGAGAGAGAGGGGATCGGAGGGATCAGGAGAGGGGGGGATTTGGAGAGAGAGGGGGAGAGAGTGAGTGAGGGGAGATCGGAGAGGGGGTGAAAGAGAGCAAGGGGGGATCAGAGAGGGAAGCGAGAGAGGGGGAATCTGGGATGGAGGGTGGGGAGAGAGAGTCGAGAGGATCAGTGGGGAGGGGAGAGGGGGGTCAGGGACTGGTAGGAGGAGGGGGGGATGTTAAAGAGCACGGCGAGTGAAGAACGTAATCCAGGTCTATAGAGGGGAGGGGGGAAATGAGAGTAAGAACGTGATCCAGATGGTAAGACTGATCACATTCTTCCAACTGACCCCCCCTTTTTACACCCATACAACGATCTCGCTCTCCTCCCCCTAGATTTGGTTGATCTCGGAAGTGACATTATTGAACTGGATGAAATCTGCAAGGCATGACACGGTCATTATTCACTTCATACCCAATAAACCTGTTAACAATTTGTGACGCACAGGGGACAGGTAGCAGAATGGTTAGCAAGCTGGCTGCAAAACAGAGTTGGGGTTATGGGCAGCTATTCAGACTGGCAAAAGGTGGGAAGTAGAGTTCCACAGGAATCGGTGCTGGGACCATTATTGTTAATAATTGACATTAATAATTTTGAATCGGAAGTAAAATTTTGAGGATTTTCAAAAGCTCTTCGATAAGGTACCGCATAGTAAACTCATGACTAAGATGCAGTCAGGTGACGGGTAGAAGAATGGATAGCAAGCTGGCTACAAAACAGAGTAGGGGTTAAAGGCAGCTACTCAGAATGACAAAAGGTGGGAAAGTGGTGTTCCACAGGGATTGGTGCTGGGACCACTGTTGTTAATAATTTACATTAATGATTTGGAAACGGAAGTAAAATTTCTAAATTTACAGACGACACTAAATTGGGGTGGGTATAGTTAATACAAAGGAAGAATACAACAAAATACCAGAAGACATTAATAAACTCTCAGAATGGGCATTTAATTGACAAATGAATTTCAACATAGACAAGTGTGATGTGCATTTTGGTAGGAAGTATAAGGAAGCCAAATACAGCTTTGATAATAAGAGCCTAAATGGGGTAGAGGAGCAATGGGATATATGGGTACAGATACACGAATTTGAGGAAGCTCCTGATTCGGTGCTGGGGATGTGGCCAGTTTTGTGGGCTGGGACTTCTTTGGACACAGGGTTCAATGGACGTACTTGTAAGATCATGGATACTTGGGCATTTTGGGCCCAAGTTTCCGCCCTCTAAAATCGGCGCACCTCCAAAAGGTGCGATGACTTTCTGGAATAAAAAGGGTGCCGAAAACTTACCTTGTGATTCTCTGGTCTCCTCGGAACTTCTTCGTGCTCGGCGTGGCGCAGCACATGGGGTCGGGGGCGGAGCCAGGTCCTGGTGCTGAAAACAGTGGCGGTACCTCTGCACATGAGCGCATTAGAGTGTGCGCGCATGTGCAGTAGATCCTCGCCCCGAGGCTGCGTGGGAAGGGCCCGAAGCACGCCAGTCCTAGCCCTGGCTGAATGGGCTCCCCCGGCGAAGATCGGGACTCTGGTCTCCCTCCTGTTCAGATTCCCCTCCCCCCCACCCTCCTGTTCAGCTACCCCCCCTCCCTCCCGTTCAGCCTCCCCGCCCCCACCCCTGCCCACCTCTCCCTCCTGCCACGATGGCAGCGGGGCCCACCCGCCCAGCATGTCGTTGGGGGCAGCCCCCGCCCGAAGTGTCAGCGGTGGCGGCTTAGCCCGTTCAGCCTCTCTTCACCCCTCCACCCTCCTGTTCAGCCTTCTACCCCCCATGTCGTTGGCGGGGCCCACCTGCCCGGCATCTCGCTGGGGGTGGGTACCGCCCGATGTGTCGGCGGCGGCGGCCCGACCCGTTCAGCCTCTTCACCCCCCCCCATCCCGTTCAGCCTCCCCTCCCCCTCTCACCCCCCCTCCTCCCTCCCCTTCTCCCCCCCCCGTCTCTTTCC
>NW_027254149.1:0-8342 GCF_044704955.1 Pristiophorus japonicus | reverse complement strand
CAGAACGAGAGAGAGAGAGAGGGACAGAGCGAGAGAGAGAGGGACAGAGCGAGAGAGAGAGGGACAGAGCGAGAGAGAGAGGGACAGAACGAGAGAGGGACAGAACGAGAGAGAGAGAGAGGGACAGAACAAGAGAGAGAGAGAGGGACAGAACGAGAGAGAGAGAGAGGGACAGAACGAGAGAGAGAGAGAGGGACAGAACGAGAGAGAGAGAGAGGGACAGAACGAGAGAGAGAGGGACAGAACGAGAGAGAGAGGGACAGAACGAGAGAGAGAGGGACAGAACGAAGAGAGAGAGGGACAGAACGAGAGAGAGAGGGACAGAACGAGAGAGAGAGGGACAGAACGAGAGAGAGAGGGACAGAACGAGAGAGAGAGGGACAGAACGAGAGAGAGAGGGACAGAACGAGAGAGAGAGGGACAGAACGAGAGAGAGAGGGACAGAACGAGAGAGAGAGGGACAGAACGAGAGAGAGAGGGACAGAACGAGAGAGAGAGGGACAGAACGAGAGAGAGAGGGACAGAACGAGAGAGAGAGGGACAGAACGAGAGAGAGAGGGACAGAACGAGAGAGAGAGCGAGGAACAGAGCGAGAGAGAGAGGGAGGAACAGAGCGAGAGAGAGAGGGAGGAACAGAGCGAGAGAGAGAGAGGGACAGAGCGAGAGAGAGAGGGACAGAACGAGAGAGAGAGGGACAGAACGAGAGAGAGAGGGACAGAACGAGAGAGAGAGGGACAGAACGAGAGAGAGAGGGACAGAACGAGAGAGAGAGGGACAGAACGAGAGAGAGAGGGACAGAACGAGAGAGAGAGGGGCAGAACGAGAGAGAGAGGGGCAGAACGAGAGAGAGAGGGGCAGAACGAGAGAGAGAGGGGCAGAACGAGAGAGAGAGGGGCAGAACGAGAGAGAGAGGGGCAGAACGAGAGAGAGAGGGGCAGAACGAGAGAGAGAGGGGCAGAACGAGAGAGAGAGGGGCAGAACGAGAGAGAGAGGGGCAGAACGAGAGAGAGAGGGCAGAACGAGAGAGAGAGGGGCAGAACGAGAGAGAGAGGGGCAGAACGAGAGAGAGAGGGGCAGAACGAGAGAGAGAGGGGCAGAACGAGAGAGAGAGGGGCAGAACGATGAGAGAGGGGCAGAACGAGAGAGAGAGGGGCAGAACGAGAGAGAGAGGGGCAGAACGAGAGAGAGAGGGGCAGAACGAGAGAGAGAGGGGCAGAACGAGAGAGAGAGGGGCAGAACGAGAGAGAGAGGGGCAGAACGAGAGAGAGAGGGGCAGAACGAGAGAGAGAGGGGCAGAACGAGAGAGAGAGGGGCAGAACGAGAGAGAGAGGGGCAGAACGAGAGAGAGAGGGGCAGAACGAGAGAGAGAGGGGCAGAACGAGAGAGAGAGGGGCAGAACGAGAGAGAGAGGGGCAGAACGAGAGAGAGAGGGGCAGAACGAGAGAGAGAGGGGCAGAACGAGAGAGAGAGGGGCAGAACGAGAGAGAGAGGGGCAGAACGAGAGAGAGAGGGGCAGAACGAGAGAGAGAGGGGCAGAACGAGAGAGAGAGGGGCAGAACGAGAGAGAGAGGGGCAGAACGAGAGAGAGAGGGGCAGAACGAGAGAGAGAGGGGCAGAACGAGAGAGAGAGGGGCAGAACGAGAGAGAGAGGGGCAGAACGAGAGAGAGAGGGGCAGAACGAGAGAGAGAGGGGCAGAACGAGAGAGAGAGGGGCAGAACGAGAGAGAGAGGGGCAGAACGAGAGAGAGAGGGGCAGAACGAGAGAGAGAGGGGCAGAACGAGAGAGAGAGGGGCAGAACGAGAGAGAGAGGGGCAGAACGAGAGAGAGAGGGGCAGAACGAGAGAGAGAGGGGCAGAACGAGAGAGAGAGGGGCAGAACGAGAGAGAGAGGGGCAGAACGAGAGAGAGAGGGGCAGAACGAGAGAGAGAGGGGCAGAACGAGAGAGAGAGGGGCAGAACGAGAGAGAGAGGGGCAGAACGAGAGAGAGAGGGGCAGAACGAGAGAGAGAGGGGCAGAACGAGAGAGAGAGGGGCAGAACGAGAGAGAGAGAGAGGGGGACAGAACGAGAGAGAGAGAGAGGGGGACAGAACGAGAGAGTGAGGGACAGAGCAAGAGAGAGGGAGAGAGAGAGAGAGAGAGGGACAGAACGAGAGAGTGAGGGATAGAGCAAGAGAGAGGGAGAGAGAGAGAGAGAGAGAGAGAGAGAGAGATAGGGACAGAGCGAGAGAGAGAGAGGGGGACAGAGCGAGAGAGAGAGAGAGAGAGAGGGACAGAACAAGTGAGAGAGAGGGACAGAGCGAGAGAGAGAGAGGGACAGAGCGAGAGAGAGAGAGGGACGGAACGAGAGCCAGAGAGGGGGACAGAGCGAGAGAGAGAGAGAGAGAGAGACAGAGCGAGAGAGAGAGAGACAGAGAGACAGAGGGACAGAGCGAGAGAGAGGGAGAGAGAAAGAGGGACAGAACGAGAGGGAGAGAGGGACAGAGCGAGATAGAGAGAGGGACAGAGCGAGATAGAGAGAGGGACAGAGCGAGAGAGAGAGAGAGAGGGACAGAGCGAGAGAGAGAGAGAGAGGGACAGAACGAGAGAGAGAGTGACAGAACGAGAGAGAGAGAGAGAGAGGGATAGAACGAGAGAGAGAGAGAGACAGAACGAGAGAGAGAGGGACAGAACGAGAGAGAGAGAGGGACAGAACGAGAGAGAGAGAGAGAGAGAGGGACAGAACGAGAGAGAGCGACAGAGCGAGAGTGAGAGGGACAGAACGAGAGAGAGAGAGAGAGGGACAGAACGAGAGAGAGGGACAGAACGAGAGAGAGAAGGACAGAGCGAGAGTGAGAAGGACAGAGCGAGAGAGAGAGACAGAGGGACAGAGCGAGAGAGAGAGAGAGAGAGAGAGAGAGTGACAGAACGAGAGAGAGAGTGACAGAACGAGAGAGAGAGTGACAGAACGAGAGAGAGGGGGATAGAACGAGAGAGAGAGGGAGAGCGAGAGAGGGACAGAACGAGAGAGAGGGACAGAACGAGAGAGAGAGGGACAGAACGAGAGAGAGAGGGACAGAACGAGAGAGAGAGGGACAGAACGAGAGACAGAGGGACAGAGCGAGAGAGAGAGGGACAGAGCGAGAGTGAGAGACAGAGGGACAGAGCGAGAGAGAGAGAGAGAGAGAGACAGAACGAGAGAGAGAGAGTGACAGAACGAGAGAGAGAGAGTGACAGAACGAGAGAGAGAGGGATAGAACGAGAGAGAGAGAGAGAGAGAGAGAGAGAGAGAGAACGAGAGAGAGGGACAGAACGAGAGAGAGGGAGAGAGAGAGGGACAGAACGAGAGAGAGAGAGAGAGGGACAGAACGAGAGCGAGAGAGAGTGAGAGGGACAGAACGAGAGAGAGAGAGTGAGCGAGAGAGGGACAGAGCGAGAGAGAGAGAGAGAGAGAGCGACAGAACGAGAGAGTGAGGGACAGAGCAAGAGAGGGACAGAAAGAGAGAGAGAGAGAGAGATAGAGAGAGAGGGACAGAGTGAGAGAGAGAGAGGGGGACAGAGCGAGAGAGAGGGACAGAGCGAGAGAGAGAGAGGGACAGAGCGAGAGAGAGAGTGGGACGGAACGAGAGCCAGAGAGAGGGACAGAGCGAGAGAGAGAGAGAGAGAGAGAGAGAGATAGGCGAGAGAGAGAGAGGGACAGAGCGAGAGGGACAGAGCGAGAGAGAGAGAGAAGGACAGAACGAGAGAGAGAGAGAGGGACAGAACGAGAGAGAGAGAGGGGGACAGAACGAGAGAGAGAGAGGGACAGAACGAGAGAGAGAGAGGGACAGAACGAGAGAGAGAAGGACAGAACGAAGAGAGAGATAGAGAGGGACAGAGCGAGAGAGAGAGAGAGGGACAGAACGAAGAGAGAGAGAGAGAGGGACAGAGCGAGAGAGAGAGGGACAGAGCGAGAGAGAGAGGGACAGAACAAGAGAGAGAGAGGGACAGAGAGAGAGAGGGACAGAGCGAGAGAGAGAGAGGGGGACAGAGCGAGAGAGAGAGAGAGAGAGAGACAGAGCGAGAGAGAGGGACAGAACGAGAGAGGGAGAGAGGGAGGGACAGAGTGAGAGAGAGAGAGAGAGGGACAGAGTGAGAGAGAGAGAGAGGGACAGAACGAGAAAGAGAGAGAGGGACAGAACGAGAAAGAGAGAGAGGGACAGAACGAGAAAGAGAGAGAGGGACAGAACGAGAGAGAGAGGGGCAGAGCGAGAGAGAGAGGGACAGAACGAGAGAGAGAGGGACAGAACGAGAGAGAGAGGGACAGAACGAGAGAGAGAGGGACAGAACGAGAGAGAGAGGGGCAGAACGAGAGAGAGAGGGGCAGAACGAGAGAGAGAGGGGCAGAACGAGAGAGAGAGGGGCAGAACGAGAGAGAGAGGGGCAGAACGAGAGAGAGAGGGGCAGAACGAGAGAGAGAGGGGCAGAACGAGAGAGAGAGGGGCAGAACGAGAGAGAGAGGGGCAGAACGAGAGAGAGAGGGGCAGAACGAGAGAGAGAGGGGCAGAACGAGAGAGAGAGGGGCAGAACGAGAGAGAGAGGGGCAGAACGAGAGAGAGAGGGGCAGAACGAGAGAGAGAGGGGCAGAACGAGAGAGAGAGGGGCAGAACGAGAGAGAGAGGGGCAGAACGAGAGAGAGAGGGGCAGAACGAGAGAGAGAGGGGCAGAACGAGAGAGAGAGGGGCAGAACGAGAGAGAGAGGGGCAGAACGAGAGAGAGAGGGGCAGAACGAGAGAGAGAGGGGCAGAACGAGAGAGAGAGGGGCAGAACGAGAGAGAGAGGGGCAGAACGAGAGAGAGAGGGGCAGAACGAGAGAGAGAGGGGCAGAACGAGAGAGAGAGGGGCAGAACGAGAGAGAGAGGGGCAGAACGAGAGAGAGAGGGGCAGAACGAGAGAGAGAGGGGCAGAACGAGAGAGAGAGGGGCAGAACGAGAGAGAGAGGGGCAGAACGAGAGAGAGAGGGGCAGAACGAGAGAGAGAGGGGCAGAACGAGAGAGAGAGGGGCAGAACGAGAGAGAGAGGGGCAGAACGAGAGAGAGAGGGGCAGAACGAGAGAGAGAGGGGCAGAACGAGAGAGAGAGGGGCAGAACGAGAGAGAGAGGGGCAGAACGAGAGAGAGAGGGGCAGAACGAGAGAGAGAGGGGCAGAACGAGAGAGAGAGGGGCAGAACGAGAGAGAGAGGGGCAGAACGAGAGAGAGAGGGGCAGAACGAGAGAGAGAGGGGCAGAACGAGAGAGAGAGAGAGGGGGACAGAACGAGAGAGAGAGAGAGGGGGACAGAACGAGAGAGTGAGGGACAGAGCAAGAGAGAGGGAGAGAGAGAGAGAGAGAGGGACAGAACGAGAGAGTGAGGGATAGAGCAAGAGAGAGGGAGAGAGAGAGAGAGAGAGAGAGAGAGAGAGATAGGGACAGAGCGAGAGAGAGAGAGGGGGACAGAGCGAGAGAGAGAGAGAGAGAGAGGGACAGAACAAGTGAGAGAGAGGGACAGAGCGAGAGAGAGAGAGGGACAGAGCGAGAGAGAGAGAGGGACGGAACGAGAGCCAGAGAGGGGGACAGAGCGAGAGAGAGAGAGAGAGAGAGACAGAGCGAGAGAGAGAGAGACAGAGAGACAGAGGGACAGAGCGAGAGAGAGGGAGAGAGAAAGAGGGACAGACCGAGAGGGAGAGAGGGACAGAGCGAGATAGAGAGAGGGACAGAGCGAGATAGAGAGAGGGACAGAGCGAGAGAGAGAGAGAGAGGGACAGAGCGAGAGAGAGAGAGAGAGGGACAGAACGAGAGAGAGAGTGACAGAACGAGAGAGAGAGAGAGAGAGGGATAGAACGAGAGAGAGAGAGAGACAGAACGAGAGAGAGAGGGACAGAACGAGAGAGAGAGAGGGACAGAACGAGAGAGAGAGAGGGACAGAACGAGAGAGAGAGAGAGAGAGGGACAGAACGAGAGAGAGCGACAGAGCGAGAGTGAGAGGGACAGAACGAGAGAGAGAGAGAGAGAGAGAGAGGGACAGAACGAGAGAGAGGGACAGAACGAGAGAGAGAAGGACAGAGCGAGAGTGAGAAGGACAGAGCGAGAGAGAGAGACAGAGGGACAGAGCGAGAGAGAGAGAGAGAGAGAGAGAGAGTGACAGAACGAGAGAGAGAGTGACAGAACGAGAGAGAGAGTGACAGAACGAGAGAGAGAGTGACAGAACGAGAGAGAGGGGGATAGAACGAGAGAGAGAGGGAGAGCGAGAGAGGGACAGAACGAGAGAGAGGGACAGAACGAGAGAGAGAGGGACAGAACGAGAGAGAGAGGGACAGAACGAGAGAGAGAGGGACAGAACGAGAGAGAGAGGGACAGAACGAGAGAGAGAGGGACAGAGCGAGAGAGAGAGGGACAGAGCGAGAGAGAGAGGGACAGAGCGAGAGAGAGAGGGACAGAGCGAGAGTGAGAGACAGAGGGACAGAGCGAGAGAGAGAGAGAGAGAGAGACAGAACGAGAGAGAGAGAGTGACAGAACGAGAGAGAGAGAGTGACAGAACGAGAGAGAGAGAGAGGGATACAACGAGAGAGAGAGAGAGAGAGAGAGAGAGAACGAGAGAGAGGGACAGAACGAGAGAGAGGGAGAGAGAGAGGGACAGAACGAGAGAGAGAGAGAGAGGGACAGAACGAGAGCGAGAGAGAGTGAGAGGGACAGAACGAGAGAGAGAGAGTGAGCGAGAGAGGGACAGAGCGAGAGAGAGAGAGAGAGAGAGAGCGACAGAACGAGAGAGTGAGGGACAGAGCAAGAGAGGGACAGAAAGAGAGAGAGAGAGAGAGATAGAGAGAGAGGGACAGAGTGAGAGAGAGAGAGGGGGACAGAGCGAGAGAGAGGGACAGAGCGAGAGAGAGAGAGGGACAGAGCGAGAGAGAGAGTGGGACGGAACGAGAGCCAGAGAGAGGGACAGAGCGAGAGAGAGAGAGAGAGAGAGAGAGATAGGCGAGAGAGAGAGAGGGACAGAGCGAGAGAGAGAAGGACAGAACGAGAGAGAGAGAGAGGGACAGAACGAGAGAGAGAGAGAGGGACAGAACGAGAGAGAGAGAGGGACAGAACGAGAGAGAGAGAGGGACAGAACGAGAGAGAGAAGGACAGAACGAGAGAGAGAAGGACAGAACGAAGAGAGAGATAGAGAGGGACAGAGCGAGAGAGAGAGAGAGGGACAGAACGAAGAGAGAGAGAGAGAGGGACAGAGCGAGAGAGAGAGAGGGACAGAGCGAGAGAGAGAGGGACAGAACAAGAGAGAGAGAGGGACAGAGAGAGAGAGGGACAGAGCGAGAGAGAGAGAGGGGGACAGAGCGAGAGAGAGAGAGAGAGAGAGAGAGACAGAGCGAGAGAGAGGGACAGAACGAGAGAGGGAGAGAGGGAGGGACAGAGTGAGAGAGAGAGAGAGAGGGACAGAGTGAGAGAGAGAGAGAGAGGGACAGAACGAGAAAGAGAGAGAGGGACAGAACGAGAAAGAGAGAGAGGGACAGAACGAGAAAGAGAGAGAGAGGGACAGAACGAAAGAGAGAGAGGGACAGAACGAGAGAGAGAGAGGGACAGAGTGAGAGAGAGAGAGAGGGACAGAACGAGAAAGAGAGAGAGGGACAGAACGAGAAAGAGAGAGAGGGACAGAACGAGAAAGAGAGAGAGGGACAGAACGAGAAAGAGAGAGAGGGACAGAACGAGAAAGAGAGAGAGGGACAGAACGAGAGAGAGAGAGAGAGAGGGACAGAACGAGAGAGAGAGAGAGAGAGAGGGACAGAACGAGAGAGAGAGAGAGAGGGACAGAACGAGAGAGAGAGAGGGACAGAGCGAGAGAGAGAGGGACAGAGCGAGAGAGAGAGGGACAGAGCGAGAGAGAGAGGGACAGAACGAGAGAGGGACAGAACGAGAGAGAGAGAGAGGGACAGAACAAGAGAGAGAGGGAGGGACAGAGTGAGAGAGAGAGAGAGAGGGACAGAGTGAGAGAGAGAGAGAGAGGGACAGAACGAGAAAGAGAGAGAGGGACAGAACGAGAAAGAGAGAGAGGGACAGAACGAGAAAGAGAGAGAGAGGGACAGAACGAAAGAGAGAGAGGGACAGAACGAGAGAGAGAGAGGGACAGAACGAGAGAGAGAGAGGGACAGAGTGAGAGAGAGAGAGAGGGACAGAACGAGAAAGAGAGAGAGGGACAGAACGAGAAAGAGAGAGAGGGACAGAACGAGAAAGAGAGAGAGGGACAGAACGAGAAAGAGAGAGAGGGACAGAACGAGAAAGAGAGAGAGGGACAGAACGAGAAAGAGAGAGAGGGACAGAACGAGAGAGAGAGAGAGAGAGGGACAGAACGAGAG